>NC_135432.1:61381613-61556613 GCF_051991255.1 Vanacampus margaritifer
AGAGAGAGAGAGAGAGATCTGTATGGAAAACTGATGACTGCAATACAGAGTTTAAATAGTTTAAATTCAATGTCAAAGGTGTAATATAAAAGTCATTTGCCAATTTTTTTTTACCTCATTATTTAACTACTGTTATTAGTAGAACATAAAAAAGCAATTTCATAACAAGTGACATCACATGAAACATTTTTGTCAAACTGTGAAAGGTTTGATGAATAATCAGAACAAATGAACAGTCATATCTTTCCTTGTACACTAACATCACTTTATTCCTTTTACAAAAAGATTGCAGTATGGAAAATAAACAACAACTTACATTTGCAGCTCACAAGTCAAGGAGTGCCATTCGGATCCATACACTTAAAGAGCAAAAAAGTGTAACTAAATACATTTCTGAAAGCCAGCTAAACCATTGGGATAATTAAGAATACATTCAGAATCCTCTGTGTGTCCTGTGTGCTTAATAGGCCTTCGTTTTTCAACAGAAATACTTTATTGATCCGCATTGGAAGCGTGCAGTCCCGCGGTGGTCAGATGAGGACGCAGCTTTTCCCGCTTTTATTAGAAAGCTCCCATCCGGTCTCATTTTGCCTCCGTTCCAAGAGAAGGTGATAGAGAGACACAAAGAGGTCTCAGGCACTTTTTGAAGTCATGAGGTTTTTCATGATGTAGACTTGATGACCAACTGGAGCTATACATGCAGGTCACCAGTTTTCCCTAGACTGTACATTAGGTACGCTTGCAAAATACGGCACAACTGCCAAAGTCCAACACCCACAAAAGTGAATACAATTAGGAGTAAAAACCACACATTTTCTGGAAAAATGACGTTTAAAACGCCATTATGTATGATGTCAGCAAATATCGTCAGACTTTTTCTCAGTGGCGTAACTGTCAGGCCACATTTAAACAATGTTAATAAAACAACCTTTTATTTTTTATATTTTAAACTCTGTATGCATTTCAACAACAAAGTTTCTCATCTGCAACGTTTTTTTAAAAACCTCACCGGCATCCATGAACAATAATGCCCATCGTGGCCCCATTTTATCCACGGCGAGCAATAAAAAAAAAAAAAACGTAATGAAATATTATTTAATAAAATGTATTACACATAAATGTATCGGTAAATTAAGGTTGGACCTAAAATGCATGTTTAAAAACCAACCATTTTTTTTCAAGGTTGAATGCAAACGTTACTTAACTGAAAAGTTCAAATACAGCTGAATTGTAATTAGGCTGTGTTTTTTTTCCCCGTATACTAATAGAGGGAGCTGTTCTAAATTTAGAGAATCATTGTCAAAACAAAATCAAATTCAAATGTATTTTTCTCAATTCCAACAACATATTCAAACAGAAAGACTTTATTGGTGTTGGTTTAATTTTGCCTGAAATTTTGCTAAATGTGGAAGTGAATGTTCTGTGATTTTCTGTTTTCACACTAAAGAAAACACAATCATTGAACTTAGTAAGTCCTTTCACATATTTAAAAAAAAAAAATACTTATAGCAAGAATAGGATTTGTCATTTGACTCACAAAATCATACTTGTACAGTTTGAACATCACTTTTTACTAGTTTGACAATTAGGAATGTTAAAACGTTAATTAAAACATTGCATGTACAGGTTTTAATATTGACCCTGAATTATTGAATTCACTTTTATAAAATATTTTAAAATCAAAAGTGAAAGTCACCCAGCAAAATTCTGTTTCAATGGTTCCACTGTATAAATGGTTCAGATCACATATGTTCCAATTCCACAAAATTACCCTTTTTAATAAAATCAACATTAGCGGAAAAGTTATTTTGCCCCGGGGTCATGTCCAGTATAACTCTGGGATTTCACAATGTAAGAAATTGATAAAAATCCCTCCAATAAATGAATATTAAAAGTGTACATATGTACATGCCTGTATTGTATACAGGTTGAAGCATTGAGTGGATGATAAAAACCTGATGAGAACTCTTCTGAGAATTCATATAAGGCGTAGTTGCCAGCTCAAATTTTGATGGATTGAACGCTTCTGGCCTTTTTCGTTAATTTGGGCAAAAAAGTTCAGTCAATTATTGATGAATCATGTCTTGAATTTGATGCAAACTGGACTACTTGACTTGATTATCTGAAGAAGGAATGTGGCCTTCTGATGATTTCAGCACTTAAAACTCACACCAACTTTACCTATAGGAAACACACACACACACACACACACGCCAGCCACGGTTACTCTTTTCCTGAAGAATATGGCAAGGAAACTCAAAATAAATTTCAATTCAACAGCTCTCTTTTCCAAGTCTCTTCAAAATAACTTAATTTTCTGTTTTGTTGAGAAACGCGTCTAAAAAAAAGTCTCTGTTCATTTCACATTGTTCATTCCGCAGAAGAAAATCTGAAACACATTTAAGATAAGAATATATATTATTATAAAATGTTTTTTTTCTTCCCAAAAGTCATTGCAGTCTTTTGTGATGCATCTGAGGAGGGGATCTGCACTTCAAAGACTTTAAATTCAAAATCAGTCTGGCGCATTCTGTACGTGCAACCCAATATTGTGGATAATTTGCACGTCCACCGCATGGCCTTCGATCCCGTTTAATCCCGTTCCTGTCTTTGCTCCGCCTCCGCCCTCCAACAAATGTCTGCACATCGGTCGTCATGGCTCTTTTTGATGTCGAACGTCTCTACAGCGTGGTGTAGATGTAGACAAAGATGATGACCAGCAAGTTGAGAACGGTCCCGATGATGCCCAACATGGCCAAGATGGTCTCCTCCTTGCTTTCTTTGTCTTGGCTTCCCCTTTCTTCATCACTATAGACGGAGTTGATCATTTTCCCCGGAAGCATCTGGAGTTTGCGTTTCACACCAGTCTGGAATGAACACAGAAATTCATGTAAACATACATCATGTAGTTTAACCCAAAAAACTAAACAAAACAAAGAAAAGCTTCTTTTTTTTCTTCATAACCCCCCCCAAAAAAATGTTCTATTAAAATAAAAAAATTGATACTGCATGCTTTTCATGGGACAGACATATAGTTCCTGTCTCGACAAAAAGTATTTATATGATAAAACAACATATTTATATTATTTTTATAATAATAATAATAAAAGTATTATTAATATTATAATTATTATAATTATTATTATACTGAATATTTTATTTATTATTTTATTCTTTTTTTTTGCTTGATTATTTCTTAGCATTTAACATTTTTTTCTTTTTTTTTAGATAAAAAAAAAACTGCCAACATTTTGATCTATATGTTTTTGTTGACGGGACATTATCACAATTCCAACAAAAGGGTCAAGTCTGTCCAAATTTGGGAAATTTTCAATTTGATTAAAGTGAACGGATGGATAAAACCCCACCATAAAAATAGCCCCCAATCTGTAAATAGTTAAAAAAAAGAAAAAAAGCACTGTCATCTTGCCTCTCGTGTTGCGTAGCCGCCTGCGTGCCGCCATGTTTTTTTCACAACTATTTTCCTATCAAAAATAAATTAGGCGGAGGCGTTTTTCTTTAATAGAATATCAGCCATCTGCTCTGTTCAAAGCATGCAAAAAGAGTGCAGCGTTCACAACCATGAAACATTCATTGTCTGTCGTTCAATGAGGGGTACGGTTGGGTGTATAAAAAGTAACCGTAGTATGTTCTTTTTTTGTTTGTTTGCTGTCGTTGTTGTAGATCCCACGGGCGCAGCAGCTTGTGCGAGTTGGCATCCGAAACCTCTCAGGAGAAGCGTGTTGTCTCTTTGCAGGTCAGTGGGTTGCACACGGCGACTAGCGACAGCAAAAGCTTGTAGGCTTATAGTGGACCAGAAATAGACTTCCTGACAGGAAGTGGAAAGGCTGGAGTACGATTGTATGATAAATTACAAAAATTCTTGGCCATGAGCACACAAGCATGAGTAACTTATGTATGTTTTTTGTTAGCTTTTTGTCTACAAAAAAATGAAAATAGGCGCCAAAATCTTATCTCCTTATGACTGCCTTTAATATAAGAGTATACTTACTGCATATGCTTAGCTTTGGTGATGGGTTGGCAGCATGCACCACAGAATAGTTACTTGGGGCCCGTACTGAGATGCCACAAGATGGCGACAAAGCACTACTTTTGTCCAAATGAACCTCCTCAGCTGACGTCGATATAGTTCCTTGGCAAATAAAATGCAAAATAAGTGCAGTTAATTATACGGCGCTTGCTGCATTGAGGTCTCCAACTCCTTGTGCGCACCTGCAAGTCTTCTTCCAGTCTCGTGTGCATCATGTATCGGAATCAGAATAAGCTCTGTGCAACCTTGTTCACAGTAAAAGGGGAAACAAACATCGGACCTGTTGCTCTCGTGATCCATAAATTCTCTTCTGGGGGCTTTGTTGTTGTTGCACTTCAAGCATTCGTTCTCTGATTTTTAAACGACGGGCCTTTGATTGTTCCTCCTGGGGAGCATCATAAAGAGGGCATCCCCCACTACCCGAGAGGAGATCTTTGTGAACGTTATAAGACGTCTGCCAACTCTCAAAGAGGTAAAGGCGAGGCAGGATCGTTAGTGATGGTGGGTGCAGACACCATCGAGCATGTTTTCCTCCAAAGTGCCCATACAGTGTAGACCAAATTGAAACACACACAAGCTAGCTACTCATTGCTACTCAAGATATTCATTTGCGAAACATGTAGCTAAAAAAAGAAAAGAAAAGAGTATTGATTTATCATTGAGTCAAAAACATAACAAAAAACAACTTCCAAACTGCCCACAGGAAGATTGAAGCTAAGATTAGAACCTGGATCTCAGAACTGTGAGGCGGACACGCTAACCAAGGAGTTGATCAGGGGCCAGAAATGAAAAGTACTAGACTAGCAGTCAATCACAGACCTACTAAGCATGCAGTTTACCCACTAAAGGGGATGAACCCTTCCTCCAAAATATCCACTCTTTGGCATTGCCAAAATGTTTACAACTCATTTAGCTTTTCAGAAAATGAAAAATTGTCAAAATACCAAAAAAGTCCATTGTTATGATTTTTCCAGGTTGGAACGTTAATAATCTCATGCTAATAGCTAATCTTCAATGAGACAAGAAATGAGTTAGACAGTTATATTATTAGCGTGACAATACGTGCCTTGGCTCAGTGAAGGTGGGAAAACACTGGGCTATGTTTTTAGGCAATGTCAGTTTTGCGGGACACCCTGTATTTGCATATTTGCCCAATACATTTAGTATGAACTTGAAATTGGCCCGACAAGAAAGACTCGCCCGTGCTTATTAACATAGGCAGAGGGAAGATCATTTTTCCTCCTCTGGCAATGGCTCCAATTGATTCGTTATTTGACTTTGCCCCATCCGGAAGAAGTACAGAAGATTCTGTTATCTCTCACTATTGATTTCGCTTGTCACTCAACAGCTCATTTGAACACTTTCATGCCTGATTAATCCGAGCCGTCGTTGTCAAGGCCGCTCGGCAGTCCAACCTTTTTTTTTTTCTTCCCTGAGTTATTATCCTTCCGAGACCGGGCTCGCACCTGTGCAGCAACAAGCCCGTAGGCGTTTAAAACAAAACACAAGAAGAAGAAGAAAAAAAAAAAAAAAAAGAGCAGACAGAAGAAGTGATGCCAGGCCTCAAATCCCAACACTCCTGCTGGCTTGCGCCTAATAGAAGCTAACATCCGCAGATCAGTGAAGAGTGAAACCGTTTGCCACGTGAATAATCGCGAGCATGTCAAACAAGGGGGGGGGGGCCAGATGCTAACGCGCTCCGACAAGGCACGCTCGCTTTTGGCGTCGCGGAATGCTCATGCAGGTGCACGCCCACCGCTACACACTTGAAGATTAGAAAGCGTCTCGTACCGTCAGCTGGAATGAACTTGCGGTTTCTTTTCAGTCTTTTATGGATTGACTGTGAGTAATGAATTGCCTGTCATTGTTTAAACTGTAAATACACGGCAAACTGTGATACCCATAATAGTTGAATACCATATCAATGATAAAAACAACCGGCTTCCAGATGATTTGATTTTGATAAAAATGCGCATGCGGCATGTTTCAGAATGAGCACAAAATCTGCAAATAGGTAAGATTGTCATGAAATAACTGGGGAAAGGTCCACATAAAAAACACAAAGCTTTCAAATTTCCTTTAATGTTATTTCTATACGTTACTTTTAGTAATTAATATTACTCATTTATGTGACGATGTTAATTATTTTTTAATTAGAAAACAAATATTGGTTTAAATCTCTTCCAAGGAAATCACAATGTCCCATCACTGGTGAGCTATTTTTAGAACAGGCCCGCGGGCTACTCATGTGGTCCTTGGGGGTTACTTGGGTACCATGTTGGTGACATGTTGTATGCTAATACAGTAACTGGACCTCCACCAAGGCCAGACAATCTAAAATTTTGATCACAATTCCTGAATTTTGCCATGAGGTGGTTTATATACTCCATTGGAGATTGATTTATTATTATTATTTTTAACAATTTTGAAATTTGGATCTCGACTGCCGCCTTCCTATGTGGAGTTTGCATGGGGTAACTCTAGCTTCCTCCCACATTCCAAAAACATGAATGCTGAGTTAAATGAGGCAAACTGGAGGGAACAAAAAAAGTCAAGGACTTGACAAGCATGACATGAAAATTGTGGAGTTTATCACGTGTCAGTCTACTCCAATAGTCTTTTTTTTTTCTAGAGAGCTTTCTAGGAACTCCAATTGTCTAATTAATTCTGTGCTATGACTGTTAACATGCTTCGGTGCTGCTGATTTGGTCAGCAACAGAATTTCAATTGGCTCAGCGGTTACCACATCTATATTATTAGCAATTTCTTTTTCCAGATAAGAAGGAATCAAAGAGAATGCAATGATGAAAACTTTATCGCCTTCTTCTGCACAATGCAAAGTGTTGAGTAGTGGTTAGCACATCTGAGGTTCAGGGTTCAAATCTCGGCCATGGACTTCTTTGCATGTTCTCTCTACGGGTTGTTTGTCCATAAGACAACACATTTAATTTACTAATATTGTCTACGTAGCCCATTTCCAAAGTTAAGAGTTGTCCCCCCAAAAAAGAAGAAAGTTTTGCTTGCCTTTAGGGTAACAAGTCGCTTAAAGATACTGTACATGCAACCAAAATATTAGAAACAACCTCTGACTATGACGTAATGTCTGACAAGTATCAAAACTGTGAGGTATACTTAACGATTTATCCCGTGAGCACTTATTTGAAAGAAAAGCTTTCTAAGGGTCAAGCCCACATAAACAAAAAATAAATAAATGCACGGCCGAATAAATGCGCTCAAAAGAAGTGAGCATGTTGCCGAGGGTCAGACGTCAATTAAAGTCTTTGTTGCCGTTACGTAAGAGCCACTTTAACCTGCTAACAGCACGCATGACATGACGACCATCACCCGGAGCGTCTTTTTTGGCCACCGCCATGAATGATTCACACAAAAACAACTGAGCCTGAAAAGCATACAACCCCTCCCCCCCTCCCCCCCTCCCTCTTTTATAAAGTATACATAACCTCAGGTCATACATACATTCATCCTGTTAAACATGCAGACCTACCTTGCAAAGTATCAAGAACAACATGGACATGCTGGAGGTGGACACTTCCCAGGAGCGCGCAGACAACTGAAGTGACGGCGGACCCCTCTCATCCTCGTGGTGGTGGTGGGGGGGGGGGTCACTTGTCGTCCGAGCACTCCACTTGACTGTTCATCTCTCAACTTGCTGGAGCTCGAACGCGCATATGGTTTTTTGCTCGGTCTTGTCTGAGTGGAAGGATGATCGTCAAGTTGAAGAACGGATGGTGGGCCGACGTGGGTGGCGGGAGCGAGAGATCGCACGTGAACACCTCCCGTCCTCCTCCTCCGTCTCAGTTCTGCAAACAAACAAACAAAACAAGCGGGAAAAAAATATTTCACTTTGAGTTTTTGAAGCAAACTTTGAAGGTTGTTTTTGGAGCACCTTTTGTCAGGAGTGATGCGAAGGGGCACCCGACACCTCGCGCTGCCTTTCAGACAAGAGGCATTCCCCTACTCCCTCTTTCCCTCGCTTTCTCTCTCCCGTACTACCCCCCCCCCCCCCACCCACCACCCTCCCTCCCCACCACATATTAATGCAGCTGCGGTTGCCCGGCAACGCACTCGAGGGAGTCTCACACACATGCACACACACGCACACACACAAAGCCTGGCGACAAGAAGCGATTGTGACAGAGGCCAGGATGAGGGGCGCTGGTCTCCTCTGGTATGTTTGGAGTGTGTGTGACGTGTTGGTTCATAGGTGTGTGTTTCATGTGCATTTGTAATTAGGGCAAAATAATTTTTAAAAATAATCTAATTCCGAATCCCCCCACCGCCTCAATATTGTGATTTAATATACAATTATTTATTTGAAGTTTTTTTTCCCCCCTATGTATTTATTTGAGCAAACACAAGTAATAAATTATTCTGTATTTTAAACTGGAGGACTTGTTGGATAAACAATATGAGATTATTTATATATTATTATACATGAATGTTTTTGTTTTTTTGGCAAATGAACCATGGAATAATATGAACGTCAGTTTTTTTACTTGGTGTTGTTAATTTACACGACAAATGCGGTTGACTTTTCGCGGATTTTTTTTTAAGTGTAATGTATGCATTTTTTTTTTACAGTAATGTACTTACAGTATTTTATCAAATGTATGAAAGTTTGAACATTGAGAATGTTTAAACGAGAGAAATGTGAGAAAATGTAAATGCCTCAATGAGAAAAGTTTATAAACCGTGTGGTTAGTGGTTTTAGAGCCTTAAAATATTTATAATAAATGTAAAACATAAAGCTAGCTACTTTGCCAATTTCATTTATTGTGGGCATTTTTTGGAATCTAGCCCGAGCGTAAAACGAGGGAACACAACGATAATCCAAGTCATTTTTCAAGTGCATTTAGATGATCACGTAACTGATGTATCATCGCTGGCAAACTGTATGATGAGTTATTTTCATCTAAAACCTGCAAGACTCCGGACCTTGAGGACCGGAATAAACCTTGCTATAGAAAGCTATGATATTTACTTGTTTAAGTTTCCATTTAACTTCTTAACACGCATTGATCACCTCGGGAGCTCCCTGAACATTTTTTGTTAGAAATTTAAAAAGATGACTATTGCCTAAAATTAAAAAACAACAACAAAAACTTCTACATTTTGAAAAGTCTGAAAAATTGTTCAAAAAACTTGCTTTAAGGCATTGTAACAAAGTCAAGATTGGCATTTGTATTTTAAATCATTTTTACACCAATACCCCCCCCCCCCTTTTTTTTTTTTTATTTTTTTTACTGAAAATAAACATCGGTTATTGGCCTCCTTGACTGCTAGTAATTGGCATTTGAAATTGACCCTGATCACCATCCAAACTATTATTCCAGCCATGCAAAGTATGAGCCGGATAGCGCCATCCAACGCGAGTAACCTGCGGGATATTTTACAAGACAGTGAAGCGCTAGGACGAATCGTCCGTCCTTTTCTCCTTTGCCTCACTTCACCTCTGCCAGACGAAAAGGACGCCGGCTTTCGGTGTTTGTCTCACAAGTAGAAGGAGAAGAAATGACTCACGCAGAGGCCAGACTGAACATTTCTCATTTTAAGACACTTTCACGCCTTGAATATTTATTGTTCTTCATCAGCTCGCACTAAACTTAATAGTAGCTTCTTTGTGAGGGAGATACACCATTTTGTTCCTGGAGAATCTAAATATATATATATATAAAAGCAGCAAAATCCCGCAGTTTCTATCAATATCAGAAGGCGGCCATTTTGCTACTTGCTGCTGAGTCAAAATGACATCACTGTTGCTCAGGTCTCAGGTGACAACCAATCACAGCTCAGCATCAGAAATCAGGTGAGCTGTGATTGGTCGTTGACTGAGCTCTGAGCAACTGTGATGTCATCTTCAGTCGACAGCAAATGGCAAAATGGCCGCCCCCTGAGATGGATTAAAAACGGCTGGATTTTGCTTCATAACTCATATTCCACAAATGTAATTAATTAATTAATCAGAATGTCATATTTAGACTAGTGAGGTCACGTGTAACATATTATTGTCAAGAAGTATTTAAGGTTGAATTCTCTTTTAAGATCAATATTCTTGACACGAATGTCTATTGGACTGACCAGAATATTAAAAAAAAAACATACACACATACAAATACATGTAAGTTACAACCACAATATAAACATAAAACATTCCTTTGGCCAATATCCCATTTCGTATATGCACGGCTTTTGTTGCCAACGGATATGTTTGAATCGTCAAACCGCTGACAACAAACAAGGCCGGATGCCGCTTTGTGCAGCAAATGACCTGCACTGTCCAACAATAAAAATGGAAATGGAAAAGGACGATTCCCTCCGTGTTGCGACGCCGCTGGTGCGCATAATTTGATGCCTCACGGTAGTGTCATTTCCTGCAAGGACATTTATAACAATTAATCTGGGTTTCCATCAAATGTTGGAAGCAAATCTGCGGAGTGCTCTGAATACATGCTGATAATCCACCGTGTCACGTCGGCGGCTGTTCTAACAAACCAATAATCCGAATATCAGTGTAGAAACAGGCACTGCCACTTGTAGCCTCGCTTTTTTTGTGCGTTTGTTATCAAGCTTGTTCCAAATCATGTTTTTCAGTGCAGTTGGGGACTCGAGAATTTACCCCCCAAAAAATTCAATCAACTTGATCTCGACTTGGTATTTAAAAGAAAATGTGAATTTTCAAGACAGCATGCCATTTATTTTGTTTTTGAAAGGAAAGTAATTTTGGGTTTAGTGCGCTCCAACCTGGCAACCCACCACCAGTATGCTATGATGTGGAGTGCAGAAGCCACATCTGGAGGGTGAGACGAAGTTGATTACATTTTGATTCGAGGATTTTGTTTTTTTAAAGAATCGGGGGCAAAAGATGGCAGCATTTATGGTTTGCAAATTGAAAATAAGAGACACAACATCTAATTTTACAATATTGTATTCTATTGCTATGAAAACATGGAACCTGCCAAAAGAAAGATTAGAGTTTCTTTATTCATCAGGAAAAAAAACTTTTTTTTAAAAGTTGTTTCAGTTTTGCAGCAATTAGCATTAGAATATAGCTAAGTTTCATCATTATTCACAAATCTGTTCAAAACAATGGGGAAAAGAGCCTTTTTGGCAACATGGCCGTCCGTGGTTGATCTCTTAGACTCTGCTGCCACCTGCTGGCCGTTCTTGTAATAACTACCATTGCCATAAGCGTTTTCTTCAGCATCAAAACCTTCTGTTTGCTCTAGCATACAAAAAAAAAACAACAACAACATATAAAAAACATATAAATATGTTTTTGGGACCATGCCAATATTTAAAATAGAACATTTTACGTTTTGGGGAGAAAACGAGTTAAGGTTGACTTACTCTTTAAAATGATAAAGTAATAGACAAAATGAAGAGTAATTGTCATTGTGAACATGTCTTTCTTCTGTACCGATACTGAGTGTGAAGTAGCTAATATATTTTGTGACTGAGCAAGATTGTATGACTTGACTTCCAAGTAATGAATTGACTCGACAACAAACTTACTATTACATGCCTTCATTTTATTTGACTTTTTTTTTTTTTTAATTTGACATCCCCAAGGTGACCTTAGCAAAACTTTTCCTGCTTTACATCACATACCTCAGGTCAAAAGTTGTTTTTAAATCTTCATGTTTTTTTTGTTTTTTTTTGCCAATGTTCAGCTTTGTGATTGCCTTCCACCAGGCTCCTTTCTTGTCATACGCAAAATGTGAAAAGGATTTCTGCTCATTTTGTCTTCGTCTTAGAGGGAATCAAATCTGTAATCGCTTTTTTTTAATGTTTTTTTTTTTTTAAACAAAAGAGCATTCAGAAAAGTGGCTAAATATAGCAGCGCAATCGCTGAGTTGGCAACACTAAATTAGCTCCTCTCTGTTGAAGCAAGGAAGCAGTGCCAATTGAATGTGGTTTACTTCCTTTCATATGAACAGCTCATGAATATTTAGGTTGAATCGTTCCAAAAATAGCTCTCATGGCATTTAGGGAAGCACATTGTAGTTCTTGTTCACTGTAAATGGGACTAATGCTCACCTTTTTTTTAAGGGCTCTTGATAATGTACTTTAAAGCTTAGCAGTCTGTACAGTTTTAGTTGATGAATCCACCAAATTTATGTATTTTTTATTTTTTTGAGAGCTCAGTATTGTTCATTCGGTAGTTTTGGCGATTCAACATGTCATCATCATTGCTCTCTCTCTCTTTCTCTCTTTTTTTTCCAAATTGACATAATTTGACAGTTTGGGAATGAAGTGTTGCCTTCACTCTAAAAAAAAAAATGTTGAACCAACTTAAGTTTAAAAAGAATTGTTGACCAATTTAATGAAATTGCTTTAATTGGTAACACACAATTTATTGTGTAAGTGAATATATTCAGTTTAATGTTAATCTCAAGTGATTATATTAAGTTTAATATCCATTAAACTTAATATATTCACTTTGGAAAAAATTAATTAAATCGTGTGTTACCAATTGAAGCGTTTTTTTTATTTTATTTTATTTTTTTAAGTTGGCCAACAATTCTGTTTTTAAACTTGACCATTCTTGTTTTAGAGTGTTGGTGGAGGGAGTAGCGATTGCATACTGTAAGACCAATAAGGACCGCCCCCTCAAACCAAGCTGATCAACAAGGCCAGAAAGAGAGTGTGGAAAGTTTGCTATAATTTTTTATGCCTGAGGTATTTTGACAGACACGTTCGTACGAAGAATAGGATGCGTTTCATTTTGTGAAAATGTTGCATCATATGTCTCCATAATGAGCTTGCAGGGATATCTCATAGTTAACTATATTAGATGACAGCTGATCTAGTAACCTGACCAGAAATGATCTGAAGGTCATCCAACAAGTAAGGTTAAATTTCTCGCAGCGGATGTCCAGCTTTAGCCTAATTTCATCGCTACTTCAAGATCCATGCAAAAAGGTTTTACGTGCATTTGGAAAGTATTCACAGTCCTTTACTCTCTCCCCTTTTTTTTTTAATTGTATTTTTTATTTTTTTTTACTATGGAGTGTTTATAATTTTGAGGAAAAAATAATGTAATCAGTTTTCGAATAACCCTATTAGATAACATATTGTGGAAAGGATGAGGCACAGACAATCCTTGACACACTATTTACATTTCTACAATAATTGTAAAAGTTTGATAGCTTTAAGTTTTACTGTAACCTGCGTTGAAAAAAAAAGAAAAAAAAAAGTTAAATTTTGAGTTGATCATAATCAACACAATTTTGTATTGTCATTTTTCATATGATTTCCTGCTAAATTCCTGTGGAGACAGGTCGACTTCTGTCCTTTTGACAGAAAGCATATTAATACAAAATGGATCCAATATATGAATTCATTTTGCAGCCACAGAGACAAATACACTTGGAGTTGACAAAACACTTAGGTTTGATTAATTGCAAAGGATAAACTTCCCTAATCGGCCTTTAGTGGAGTAAATGGAATTGGTAAACATCTTTAGCACAAACTTTAACAGGTCTCAGCAATCCAAATGAATGGCGACGTAATCATCAAGAAACACATCTGCTCTTCTTCATTTTGCCTCTCAGACCGACCATCCGTTCTCATTTGTCCTTCAGAGGAGTGCCGCCCTTTTAAACAATCTTCAGCTTCAAAGCTGTAAAGTTGAGCCTTCTTGTATTTCTGTTCATGGAGGGAAGACTCATAACTGACTTTATTTCGGAGTGGTCGCTGTAAAAAAAATATAGTGAATATCCATTCATTGCGAGCTAGGATACATTCCAGACTCACCCACAGTTGCAAAATAAGATAACTTTTTCCCAACTGGACTAAAGACATAGTTGGAGATGAAGTCATGCCAACATTGTCCAGTGAGACGGACATAAGTGAAATAAAAATAATAATTTTAAAGATTTTTTATTTTCTTTCTGCGCTGCCGGTAGACAAATGATCTTCTAGCGCAGGCCGGACAGTGTAAAAGCATTCCAGAGGATGCATGGCTCGGAATGGAAAGCTGAGGAATCGGGAGCCTCAGGAAAGCCATTACAGATTGACTTTTGATTGAGGTGTCCTCAAATCTGTAATGCTTTTAGGCTTGATTGGCTAATGCTTGAAGCGGCCAACCCAGGACCGGACATTTTTTAAAATTCAATTACAATTATTAAATGTGCAGCTTGGTAATCAAATCAGACACCACATGTGTACTGGAAGTCGGATTTGACCTCAGTTCGAGATTGTAGCAGGCCGCCATATCTATCTGCCTTGAAGTGCATGAAAAATTGAATTTTACCGTTACATTTATACACCAATGCCTTGTTTTGATTAGTAAGTGAACCTCATTCATTAGTCGATTGTGATAAGTAAAGATCAAAGGTGTGATTTGCTACATCGATTGATAAGATATATTGATTAAAAAAACAAAACAAAATCAGCTTTTAACTCATTCACTCCCAGCAACCCCCTTCGCTCCCGGCTGTTTTACTGGATTTTGACTGATTTTGCAAGGCCCACAGAACATTGTGTTCTATTGCTATACAATCACGGAACCTACCAAAAGAAAGATTAGAGTCTCTTCTTTCATCAGAAACAAAGAGTATCCTTCTATCTGTTTCCGTTTTGCAGCATTTTGCATTAGAATATAGCTACATTTCATCATTATTCAAAACGTGTTTAAAACAGTGGGGGAAACAGCTTTTTGCAACATGTCCCTGGCTGATCTCTTATACTCTGCTTCCAACTGTAGGCCGTTTTTGTAATAACTACCATTGCTTCAAGCATTCTCTTCGGTTCAGAGGCTGCTTCAAAGCCTTCAGTATGCTCTAGCATAAAAAAACACCCCCCCCCCCCAAAAAAAAAGACGTATAAATACGTCTTTGGGGGCACGTCAATATTTAAAATAGAATGCATTTATACGTTTTTGGGAGCAAATTAGTTACTAGGAGAAACCCTTTTAGAAAACCATTTGGCTTCTCTAGAGGTCAGAGGCTCTTGCCCATGTATTGTAGGTCTTGAAAGAACAGCAAAAATTCTCTAAAATGCTGCCAATAACTGCATTGAAAATGTTATTGTGTTAGTCAGGTCTAGAGCTGTCAAAATTCATCGATTAATCAACAAGTAATCGATTATCAAATTAATTGATTAATCGAGTATTTTTTTTTATTGTCCAATGATGATTTCAGCATATCAACAGTAATTGTTGACTGATTTCTGTAATTCTTCATGAAAGAAGACTGATTATCTTCTGTTTAATGAAAATAAGACATTTGCAAGCATCTGTTTTTACTTTGCAAAACAATGACCCACCCGATAACATAATTCCCCCCCCCCTCCTTTTCTTTTTAAATCACTGTATGAATATGAAGTGCGAAATAATCACCAATCACTGGTTAATAAACAGTAATCAGGGAAAAATGCTTTTGTTATACACTTATCTGCAAATTTTAAATGAACCAGATTAGTCGATTAATCGATTGAATAATCGATAGATTAATTGATTCTAAAAAATATTCGATAGTGACAGACTAATCAGGTTATTTGAGGTTCAAAAAATAAATAACCCTCGTGACATTTGCACATGGAAGTTCCAATTAATTGGTATTAGGATAATGTTGGGGTCCTTGAAAAATTTCTCCCCTGGACCCAAAATGTTTGAAAACTGGTTGAGAACTTGGTTTAAGGTGCTGTCAGTGGGATATTATAGCTGCACTGAAAACCAGAGTGACGTCTATCTGTAAAAGTGTCAGAAAGAAAATGATTCCCCCCTCCCCGAAATGTTCAATTAATCCTTCTCATTCACTGCCGTCCGTTTGCACCAGCGTGGCGACAACGCGCGACATGATGCATCTCTGATAATGAGGCTGTGCGAAACGCTTGCACGTTCTCCGCATCTCTCGAGGTCTATTGTCTGTAGCGGCGCACGCCTGGTCGTAAAAAGAGCCCGGCGGTGGTGGAAACTAATGAGAGCTTTACGTCGTTTAACATGAAAGCGTGCGAGATGAGCTGTATGGCTTGTCCGGCTTTTGAGTAAAGCTACACATCTAGATCATAAGAGGAACGTCTCCAAGACGCCGCCTCCACCACTAATACATTCAAATGTATTCTATTTGGTGAAAAGCGCCAACAGAAGGCAAAGAAGTTTTGATTCTCGGATCGTTTCACGATTCAGACGAAGGGTCTTGGGGATCATCGTTTGTTCACCGAGAGGAACGTGCCACTCAAACATCTTCAGTAGTTTCAGTAAACAGCACCTTCAATGTTTGTTGTTCTGCGAAACCAATGATATGGAACTATAAAACATATCCTCTATTTACGGTGGACATTCATTCCAATAACGGCGACGTAATGTTACGCTGGGCGTGAGAGATTAAGGGATGGTGGACCCAAATGCGGGAAAGCACGGCAGGGAGACAGGAATGAAGGGCAATGTGAAGAACTTTATTGAAACACTGAGAGAGAGCTGAGTAGACCATGACTGAATGGGACCTGACTGGACTGGACGACAGTAGGCTGGTCACCATGACTAGACAGTACATGGACGACTTGACAGTGACGTGGACGACTTGACTGTGATGTGGACGACTTGACTGCGACGAGGACGACTTGACTATGATGAGGATGACTTGACTGGGAAGAGAACTTCTTGACTGAGAAGAGGACGACTTGACTGAGACGAGGACGACTAGACTGTGACGAGGATGACTAGACTGTGACGTGGACAACTTGACAGTCATGAGGATGACTTGACTGCGACGAGGACGTCTTGACTGCGACGAGGACGACTTGACTGCCACGAGGACGACTTGACTGCGACGAGGACGACTTGACTGCGACGAGGACGACTTGACGTAGACGACTTGACTGTGATGAGGACGACTTGACTGAGAAGAGGACGACTTGACTGGGAAGAGAACTTCTTGATTGTGACGAGGACGACTAGACTGTGACGAGGATGACTAGACTGTGACGTGGACGACTTGACAGTCATGAGGATGACTTGACTGCGACGAGGACGACTTGACTGCGCCGAGGACGACTTGACTGTGACGAGGACGACTTGACTGTGACAAGGACGACTTGACGTAGACGACTTGACTGCGACGAGGACGACTTGACTGCGACGAGGACGACTTGACTGCGACGAGGACGACTTGACGTAGACGACTTGACTGTGACGAGAAAGTCTTGACTGCGACGAGGACGACTTGACTGCGACAAGGACGACTTGACTGTGATGAGGACGACTTGACGCAGACGAGGACGACTTGACTGTGATGAGGACGACTTAACGTAGACGACTTGACTGTGATGAGGAGGACTTGACGTAGACGACTTGACTGTGATGAGGACGACTTGACTGAGAAGAGGACGACTTGACTGGGAAGAGAACTTCTTGACTGTGACGAGGACGACTAGAATGTGACGAGGATGATTAGACTGTGACTTGGGCACAACTGATGGAAACAGATGACAGTATGTGTTGAGAATAGCCCTCGCCGATGAATCACTGTTGATTAATAGAAATGAGCCGTCAACATTCTCTCTCTCTCTCTCTCTCTTTCTCTCTCTCTGTCTGGATGGAACAGTAGGTGCTAGCAATAAATCATCTGTGGCATACAAAAACAGCCTCGCAGCTCAGGGCTACTCAAAATGGAAACGTCGGGAACTCCACGTGCTGGCCCCTTTTAAAACGTTTCCAAAATTATCGATTCGCTTGTCGAGCTGATTTCTTTTTTCCCCTCACCTTCCTTCCATGCACATCGTCTGCAAAGATTTATTTTCATCCTTTTTTTTTTCTCGAGAGAGCTCAGTATTGTTCATTCGATAATCTTACCGATTCGACATGTCATCATCATTGCTCTCTCTCTGTGAGTGTGTGCTCATTAATTCACCTAAAACCTATTAAAAATCCCATACCGTTCACCTAAACCGAATACTTCATAATCCCGTTAGTCGTGAAGTTGTCAGGAGACCTGAGGAAGGATCAAAGAAAAGAAAGGAAACATCACCTACTACCCATCGGGTTAGCAACCAGAATCTTTCACCAACCCCAGAAACATCTAAATTCCAACTAATTAGGGAGACCTCAAGAGACCAAAGGAAAGACTGAGGGAAGGAAGGAAGACATCAGACATCAGCCTCTACCGATTCAACGACCAGAGGAAGAAGCAGATTGTGTTTTTTTTTTCATCCTGACGCAATAAAAAGTCTCCTTCCTCTCTAAACCGACCTCAAGCTAATAAATAAGAAGTTGAATAATGAAGTACACAATTGCATTAGTCCTCTACATCAAATGATTATCCCCCCCCCCCCCACTCCCCCCCAAAAAGAAGAAAAAAAAACTTGGTGAAAGCAGACATAAGTAGGCCAAAGAAGACACAGTGCAAGTGAGAAATAGATCATTATCTGACGGCAAAAAGAACATATATAGGCATGATTCCGACACACAAAGGCCTTCACTTCTTGGGGAAATATCCCGCTTCCTTTTCATCTCTCATATACGTACATTTTATTGCGCTTTAAAAGACTCCTACAGCCGGTCTTTCTTGAAGATCCATCCGTTAGCGGGTATAATCATATGGTACACGATGGCGGGGGTGGATATAGAACGGAGCAAAGTATTAAAATTGAAATAAGGAATGTCGACATTTGGCCTCGTCATCAACTCTTTTCCGCACTCGGGGAAACGACACGCCAGACATTAGCAATCGATGCTCGTTGGAATTTAGATGTTTCTGGGGTTGGTGAAAGATTCTGGTTGGTGGCCCGGTCGCTGGTGGGTGGTGTCTGGTCGGTGCTGGATTTCACTTTCCTTTCTTTTCTTTGGTCCTTCCTCGGGTCTCCCGACGGCCTCACGACTCTGGCTGGAAGTGTTCGGTTTAGGTGAACGGTATGGGATTTTTTAATAGGTTTTAGGCGAACTAATGAATACACACACGCACATACACACATACACATACTCACCCGCATACAAAAAAAAACAAAAAACAAAAAAAAGCAATCGATGCTTGTCAACTTCGGAGAGAGTTTGAGCCAATTTGTGGGATTTTATTTTCCCCCAGAAATTTACGAGAAATACACCTAGCGTACTACTTTTACTTATTATTTACACATTCATAAATGTTGGTATTTAAAAAAAAATTTTTTTGTACAAGTACAGACGCTCCCCACCTTACGAACGAGTTACGTTCCGGACGATCGTTCGTAAGGTGAATTTGTTCGTAAGTTGCTTCAGTGCTATATTTTGTATTATAATTTGTGTTTAAAGCCTATATAAGTATATTAAAGGTTTATATAAGTATGTTTAAGGCTTGTACAAGTAACCTGCATTGGTTTGTACTGAAAAAAAATTAATAAAATGGAGAGAATACGTACAGTACTGTACTGTACTACGTATGTTAGAGAGAGAGAGCGAGACACACACACACAGTATGTACATGTACGTAATAAGATAAATAAAATGAAGTTTAACTTACTTTTGGAAGATGTACTCGATGCTTAAGGAGATGATGGAGGAGGAGGAAGAGGAGGATTTTATATCATGAGAGATTCTTCGTCGTCGCTGGAATCGGCTTCAAAAGTTATTTCCTGCTTCATGGGGACCGGCGTTTCTTCCTCCTCCTCCTCGCCACGTTGCTCAGCCTCCAATGAGCTCTCACAGCGCCAATCGTCAGTATTAGCGGCGGAAAGAAGCACTACGCGCAATACAAAATCTAACTTACAGCATTTCTTTCCAAACATTTTTCGACATACTGTACGCGCAGAAATGTTCGTATGTACCGTTGTTCGCAACTCGAATGTTCGTAAGTAGGGGAGCGTCTGTAGTTAAGTTGTTGAATCTGCCGCTCTCCGTCATTCACTTGCATTTACCTAAAGTATGCTAGCTTCTGATTGGTTAGTGTGAGCCAGCTGATAGGGGACCAGGAAGTGTTCTTGTTCCAGCTGCCGTGTATGACGAGTAAAGTTTAAATTAAGAATGAATCCGTGTCCATCCTACCTTTTCATTTTATTAAACAATGTCCCATTAACCACCAACGAATGAATTACGAATTACGAATTTGTCTTAAGTTTATGAGTTTTTTTCTCGCAAATTTTATATATATATATATATATATATATATATATTTTTTTTTTTTTACGCCGTTGTAGAATCCACACTGCTGTTGCACTTTTATTATCTCTTTGACTGCCAAAAACGTTAAATAACGTTTAGTAAAATCCTATGGAGGAGTGCCAAAGACGTTAAAAGACGTTTGTTTCAAAACTGAGGTGAAACTAACCATTTTCTATTGTTGATTACTCAAAAACGGAATAAGGTAGAAACAAACTTTTTTTTCTGATGAAAGATGAGAGTCCAATCTTTCATTTGGTAGTACGTGTGTTTCCATAGTCCAAACACATAATTTTCTATGGACCTTGAAAGATCAGTCAAAATGCTTAAATCGGCTGGCACCCACGGCATCCCTTTTCTGAAAACGTCTGGCAGTCAAAGAGTTATTGAGCACCCCTACTCCAGTTTGGGAATTCTCGCTCAAGCATCCTTTTAATCCCCCCCCCCCCCCCCCTTGTGATTGCAGGTTGGATAATAGTTTTCTGAAAGTCCAACAAAACCACTTGGGGTGTTCTTTGAGGGGGGAAAAAAGACAAGATCAAAGCAGAAGGCGCGTTCGCTTCCTTTGACCAGAAGCACTGCGAGCTTCATCTGCCCTCCAAATAATATGACCACAGCAGCCAATTAACGCATCAAAGCAATTCTACTGGAATCCAGCCAACCCCTCTGAAAATGTTTTTGCCTCTATTTACAGGCTCTCATAAAAAATAAAAAATAAATCTTAGTTGGGTGACTAAAGGTACGCCAAGAGAGGCAATGTTGTCATTTTAATAAGTCTACTTTTAGCCAGTCACCAATTAAAACTCCCCAACGTGTCTCTGAAGACGGTGCCCGCGAGGAAATGATTCGGTCCCTCGACTGCTGATAAGCTTTCAGTGTGCTCGCCATTTGTTGGCTTCTCATTGACTGATAAGGAATGTGTCATTTTAGTCGATGATATATGCATTTTTTTCAATTTCGCAGCATTGAGGAATATGCATGGGAGGGTTGCCCTGACTAATTATTAAGGGTCTGTTCTGGCAGCCCCTATCGCGATCACACGTCAATCAAAGTACATGTTCATTTAGCGATTGTTGGACTGATGCTGACAGGGCAGTAATCAAATGTTAGCAGCTATCTTTAGGTCTTGTTGAGTTGACGTGTTTTTCTGATGAGAAGAAAAATATTGTTGTCTCTGAAATGTTTGAAATTGTTGTCAATATTTTTCCAGCGTGAACAGTAAATATACACTATTATCCCCAAACACTTATTTTCCAACATTACACACACACAAAAAAAAAAAGCAGTTGTGAAACTATATGCTATTTTCTTTCTAAATATCTTTTTGTTTAGGTAATCAAATATCCACCTGCACTTTCATACAAGAGCCAAGAACTCCAAAACATCCCGTTTTGCACCGTTAGCATCGGCAACTCTTAATACGTCCCATTGAGTTTTTATGCATCATCAATGGCACCACCATCAAATTGCGTTCTACATCTTCTCGGACGCTCGCTTCCTTAAGATCCTTGATCTCATCAGCACATTTGGAGACTGTCCGGACATAAAGCGTTCTCCTGTATTTTCATAAAACTGCATTGGCAACAACCTATTGCTGTGTCATCTTGATTTAGATTTGTAAAGGCTGCCATTGTTGTGCCGAGCATTTATTTTAGAAGTGGGGGGGGGGGGGGAGACAAGGCAGAAAAATAATGTTATGTAGTGGTTAATTGGTGCTTCCACACTTAGCCACTATTGTAACATTGAGCATGAGAGAAATGAATTAAAATGTAAAATGTTCCTATCACACTCCAGTCCAATAGGTGTCAATAGTGTCCATTTCACTGCAAAAAAACACGTCACGTTAAAATGAAATTAAAAATAATATATAATAAATAAAATTCTGAGATTTAAATCTGAATTCTGAGATTGAAGTCAGAATTCTGACTTTATTCTCAGAATTCTGACTTTTGACTTTCAAGTCAGATTTCTGACTTTATTCTCAGAATTCTGACTTTTGACTTTCAAGTCAGATTTCTGAGAATAAAGTCAGAATTCTCCCTTTAAAGTCAGAATTCTGAGAATAAAGTCAGAATCCTACCAGCCTTTTATTCCTCTTCACTGGTCCTAATACTCTTCCGTACAAAAGACTATCACTATAATGCTGATTTTTTACCTAATCCCGATTGGTCTTGAACGTTACGCCCACGATGAATGGTGATTTCACTGCATATAAAAATCCCATAGTCAAGAGACTCTGTCAGCCAGTAGCGATAGTAAACGCTGATATGAGAGGATGTCCCTCATCAAGGCCTCTTTGGATTGATATCGTCACCCTCGGTTACATGAACAGCTGAGAATCAGCAAATGTTCATCTGGCGCAGGCAGGTCGCGCGGCCCCGCAGCCGGTCCAAGCAGCTGAGGGAAACGCACATCAATAAGAGTCAGCCAATTAAAATCACTCTTCATTTAAGTCCTGATCTCTATTGATCTGCCTTTCACTCCTCATCTATCACACCAGTCGACTGCCTCGAAAGCTCCCGGGGATGCGTTGATGTCGGCCTTTCAGCAGAACCAGGTGGGCGGTTCTGCTCTCTGGTTTATACAGTGGGGGAGAAGTAGACTTCATTTGCATAAAGATTATAAACGCAACCTCGAACACGGATTATGATGATTTTGCTGCTGGTGTTTGAGATGGCAAGCCAGTCTATGATTTCACTAAAGCAGTATTGATCTTTGTGATTTGGTTTTACTTCCAATGTCATTATTTCTCCTACGGAATAAAAACAAACTCAAATATAAATTCCAAATTTATAATAATAGCCCTGGTGCTGACAAAACTGCACTTTTCAGAGTGGCCATTTATTGGGGGCAATCTAAGGCACACCTGTGCACTAATCATGGTGCCTAATCAGCATCTTGATATGGCACACCTGTGAGGCGTGATTATCTCGGCAAAGGAGAAGCGCTCACTGTCAAAGATTTCGACTGGTTTGTGAACAATATTTGAGAGAAACGGTGATATTGTGTATGTGGAAGAAGTTTTAGATCAAACATCGTAAAAAAAGTTGTGCAACTTGGGCCTGATCCAAATGAAGATTGTTTAAGCCTTGGTGGAGGTCCACGCTCTACTGAATTCCGTCCTATTAGCCGTTTCCCAGACTTTCTTTGTAGCGTTACGGCTCAAACGTGTCCATCACTATCAAAGAGCCTCATCAATGATCAGGCACCGTGTGAAGGTCAAACAGGAGAAAGGCATCGGCCCATTGGCGCCTTTTTCTTCTTCTCACAATCTTTCTCTCCCCTCTTCTCCAAAAGGCAGAGCACGGAGGTCGGCGGTCGTGACTCGAGCTGAATCGTAAACGAGCAGATAAAAAGTGTGAACGTGAGCGTCCGTCTTCGCAAACGCTGCTGAAAAGCTACCGTTTTTCTCCCGCCGCTTCTTCTGTTTTTGCTTACTTTGATTTAATAGTGACTGGTAAGCATGTCTAAATATGAATAATTCCATCGCTTGCAGATACATTTCTCCAGCCTTGCAGACTCAAAGGCCTTGAACTGACACCGCCTTCCCCAAGCGAGCGCATGCGGTTAGTACACTGCTTCGACTTTCTGCTTCAGCAGCTTTGATAATAATCTGACCTCGCATGTACGCTCGACTTGGGGAAGTTTCAGCGTCGTGTCCCAAAGCCTGTGAACCCCCCCCCCCCCCCTTTCCCCCGCCTTTGAAATTTTATTATCACAAAGGTTATTCGGTGACAACAAACCTCCTCTGATGTTGTTTTTGACAGCTTCATCCTGGAGTGGAGCCGTGTTTTGTGTCCCCCCTACCCCCCCCCCCCCTACAAATCCACTCAGTTCACATTAAAAGCTGGATCCAGATGCCACCTCTGCTCTCATCATCATCCACTGATAAAGAGCACGGTGTTAAAAGGTCACTTTGACAAAGTGAAAAGCCGCAAACAAATGCGGAAAAAAATGGGATCCATCATATGCAAGCATTAACTGGAAAACTGCACCACCATTTATGAAATATTGAACTCTGACCTAATCCATATATCCAAAGGCTAATTTTACACAAAGCTATGCAGTCGTCCATGTAGTCAGTTCAATCCCTCCAAAATCAACAGGCACACCTTTTATCTGCTGTAAAGTAAGCCGACTTGTATTAGCATTAAAATAATACTATGTTGATGTTAGCTTGTACGCTTCAAGCTACTGCTTAAACATCACTGGACAAAATAGATCAATCATTGCAAGAGCACTGATTGGACACTTTGTGTGTTGCCTGGCAAACATATATTTTTTTCTTTACTTTCATTTGCCTTGTTTCTATTTTATTTGAGGATTAAGATCATTTGGCCAAAATACATCTCTATTTTTAGTAACCGGCTTTTACATAGAGTATGCAGAAGCGGTGCACAGACTGACCTTTTGCGGACAGACAACTACCGGTAATTGACGCCCGCTTCTGAAAGGGTTTGTAATTGCCGATACATGCCACAAGATGGCTGCAAAGAACTACTTTTGCATAAATGACGCTAGCCAAGATGCTATCAGATTGAGCATGAAAACAGCAAAATCGTGAGTTTTTCAGTAAATAACAAAGAATAGGTTCACCGTAATTATGCAGGCAATTGAAACAGTAATGTTGTATTATTGCTTCTAAATGACAGTAGCTAATAATCAGCATTTTGTAAGTAATTTGATGCAACACTGGCTGTTACATCTTAGCCTTTTTATTGTGAGTGTCATTTCGTGTGTGTATGTGTGTGTGTACGGTTGACAGGTAGATTATCTGTACTCCGAGTCTTAATACACTTTGTAGACCTTGGCCACATCTGGCTTCCTGTCAGCCCTCATTACTGACTGCAGGCTGTCTGCTCATGAGGAAGCCCAACTGCTCTGTCACAATAGTTATCATGGCTCTAAATGAGTAAATACTATTGTTTTTCGTTCTAAGATGGATCCAGACTTACACGATGCTCAATTAATGCATTGGTAAGAAATTTTAAGGGATTTTTTTTTGATTCAGGGCAGTAAAATGTATTGTCAAGCTAATGTGACATTTTCTCAATGCTAGCAAAGATGCTAGCGCTAACACAAAGTGTCCAGGAAGGTACGCTAAAATTTGTGACAAGTGAAAGGACACGATTTCAGGGTCACTTTAGCCACATTATACAAAGCAGCCCGGACAGACACGTACATGCTACTTCCATTGCTAGGCTATTTTCCATTTTCAGTTCTATGGCGGTATTACACTTTTCATCTTTGCCTACCTTTCAGTTCATCCGTTAGAGCTGGGTGGGAAAACTTTTTCCTATGAGGGATCATTTCAGTTGGAGTCGGTCTGCCTCGGCGGCATGTTGAAAGTGGGAGCTAGCCTCTTTAGCTTAGCTTGCTAGTGCCTCATTAGCGCTACGCGGGCGACAACATTGCTTCCAGAGCTTTCATTTAAACAACAATCTTAAAATATGCCTTTGAATTCAATGGACCCACCGCAGTGCCGTGTGATTGGCCAGTAAGCCCTTTGAGGTGTGGCTTAGTGATCCGTCAGTGCCAGGGAAAAAAAAAAAGTTTTCCAGCTAACTCAGCAATCAATATGAACTTGCGGCGAATGAGCAGTAAACACTCCATTCTTCCAATTCTCACGAAGCCTCAATTAACACCGCAAGCGCTCCTCCTCTTTGTTTTCGTAATACGTTAAAAAGACATCCATAGCATCCATTTGCAATCATAGACGAGGAGGAGAAGAAAGGTATCGCTTGATGGAAAACGCAAATGACAAACCAAATTTCCCTGATGATTCGCTCCATTTAGCCAAATAAATGCAATTGATGCAAAGGATGCCCAGCGGGGCAGGAAATAGTTAAGTTAAAGATGGAGCTGCAGCTTATTTGTATTAAACACAACACATGCAAAGATGTGTCGACAGACTCTCGTTATTGTCTTTTATTAGATTAAGTGAAGTTTTTTTCTTTATTCTTTCTCTTATTAACTTGGGACATAAACAGCAACAAACGCAATTATTCAAATGAACAAATATGATTTCTTTTTCTGGATGTACTAGCTAGTATGTGTATAAATAAACAACAGGCTGGAGGCTATCCCAGCTGGCTGCGGGTAGTAATTTAGTTAGTTTTGGTTAGTTTTCAGGGTGGTTCTGTTAGTTTTTATTATGCTTAGATTTAGTTAAATTTTAGTTAGTTTCAGTATTAGTTTTTGTTTTTGTGTGTGTATTGCTTGTGCATAATATTTAATAAACACCATGATAAAATGAGGACATCACTTCAGTGTGATACACGTTCAAACGTCTTTATTTCGGTTATTATTAAAATAAATATATTTAAAATCATCCCCAAAAGCTATGTATTAAATCAGTTGCCAAAGACTAAAACAAAGGACATTTTCTGTATAATAATAGTTTGTTTTATAGTCTTGTAAACATAAAATGTAGTTTCAGTTAGTTTTCATTTTTTAACAACCCGTGGGCAGTATTTTATTTTGAAATTGCTTGGACAGAACCATCAAAAAGCCCAAAATGGGTCACAATATTGCCTCGGGGTTAAAAAGCATTTACGTCTTTATTTTATTTCGTTAACGAAATTGTTTTTTAAATTTTTGTTTTACTTTTTTCGTTAGTTTTCCTTATCAGGGTGTTTTAAAGGTGCATTGTGCCTTTTAAAAATGTTATATTAAAGCTTTTTCTATATCACGCATGCTCCACCAATGCCCAGATGAGTACGAAGAACCCTGACTGTTTTACTCTGACTGCACCTATCAGCTTTTATCTTCCCTTTATAGTAGAGTGTGCGGGACCCTGCACACTCCACAGTTTCTTTGGGGAGGGGGCGGAGCTTTTCTTACCTCATTTGAAGTCATGTCTTCCTTTGTCAACTGTAGCTGTCTCTTTAAGATGGTGCGCATACTCGAACAAGCCTGACACATATGCTGCAGTTATTCTTTGGGCCAGAGGTGGCAGTCGTGAGTAGAGAAGTGACAAACTGCACAAAGATCCTTTAATAGTTAAAACTCTCTAACTATCTTTTCATATGATCTTTATGTCACGAATGTCTAAAACATATTCCCGGTGATAAACGGTGCTTTATTGCGTTGCCATTTTTGCCGCTGAAAAACATTCCTGAATTCATAGAAATATGCAAACATCAGCCACACACTTGGCTGAACGAAGTAAAACCGGCTGACCTTCTTTGTGGATCACACTCGGCTTAGGGCGGGAAACACACACACACACACACACACACACATGAGATGTAAAGAAGCAGCACAATAAGGATTTAGCTGCTCATTGGGGCTGCAGGGAAGCAAAAGAGGGTTCGCTGCCCCAGTGGCTTGAGCTCGCTTGGGGATCAATGGTCATTAATCTTTGCCGAGAGGCTCCGGCTGCACTTTTTAGCAAGGAGAAGGATTGCTGATCCAAATGTATAAGATGTCTGTCTGCGAGGAAACGAGCAACTTTGCCCGCCTACTTCTCTTTGTCGTCGCTCAGCCTCGAGGTTCAGTTCGGTCAAGAGCTCAAGTCAGAGTATGCAATTGTTGAAAGTCATTAAAAGCTTGGTAGCTGTGTGTTTTGTATGCATGCACTGATTATAAATTTAGAAAAATTGGAAATAGTAAATGGAAATATTTAAATTGTAAGCTGCCTGTAGTTCTTTATTTGTAACTCAGTAATTGAAAAAAAAAATCACTGCCAGCCATTTTCACTGAAGCAACCCCCTTCGCTCCCGGCTGTTTTACTGGATTTTGACTGATTTTGCAAGGCCCACAGAATATTGTGTTCTATTGCTATAAAAACATGGAACCTACCAAAAGAAAGAATATATTCAGAAAGAATGATTATCTGTTTCCGTTTTGCAGTAATTAGCATTAGATTATAGCTAAGTTTCATCATTATTCATAATTCTGTTTAAAACTGTGGGGGAAATAGCTTTTTGCAACATGGCCCTGGTTGATCTCTTATACTCTACTGCCACCTGTTGGCCGTTTTTGTAATAACTACCATTGCTTCAAGCATTCTCTTCAGTTCAGAGGCTGCATTAAAGCTTTCTGTATGCTCTAGCATACCCCCCCCCCCCCCCATAAAAAAAAACGTATAAATACATCTTTGGGAGCACGGTAATATTTAAAATAGAACGTTTTTGGGAGCAAATAAGTCAAAGTCTATAGCATTACAACTACAACATCCTACTCCAAACAAAAAGTACATAAAATATTTAAAATTGAAATGTTCATATTAACTTCTTTTTTTTTTTTTTTTTAAATAATTTTTTTGTATTTATTATTCGGAGTTCACATTTTTTAATTCCACATTGCACCCTTCAACAGTGTAGTTTTTGTGCTCCATGGAGGTAATAAAAACAAAACCACTGACAATATGTTAATGATTGTGGTTATAGTTTGCAGTGATGCAGAACTGCATCATATTAAAATGCTACCATGTACTGTAGGACACCAATAAACCATTCAGATCACTCCACCAAATATCCTAACGGCACCAACCCCCCCCCAAGACAATTACCACAAAACCAACTGATAAGCATGAAAAAAGACTTCCCAACTGCTGTGAAAACTACTTGAGCCATAGAACATAATGACTTCAACGTGTGCTTGAGTAGTTTAATGAATCTGCACATGTAATAATAATAATGATTATCCTTGTATGTGACACCTACACAAGAAAAATAATAGGACAATTTAAAGAGTTACAGGCGGTATTTTAAATGACACGCCACTCTAACACCAGTAGAAGTCATTTAGAAGAAAAACAAGTAAAATGTACGCTCAATGAACACCTGACTAGGTATGTGTATGAAATATATACAATATATAAGAGGTGTAACAATTTGGAAAAACAAGTATTTTTATGTATGTATGTATGTGTATTTAATCAAACCAAATCAAATTGCTCCGCTTTAAAATATTTCAAGATTTGAATCGTCTTTTATTGGATCAATATATCTTTGACTGAAATGCCAAAGTTACAATACAAAAGTTCATTCATATGTATGTAAAATGTCAACAAGAAATTCACTCTTCCATATCCAGTTAACTCATAAAACCAAATCATTTCACTTTAAAATTGTCAACCGTCCTTGAATGTATCGAGATGAATATTGTTCACTTCTCCGTCACTCGATGCCCCTTTTTCAGACTTTTGTCTCGTGTTGTATCCCAGTTATGGGATGCAAAAATATCTCAGTGACCAAGAGGGAAATGAAAAATTATGATTACAAACCAGGTTTTTTTCCCATCCTTTGGTCAATATCACGAGGAAAGGAAGCAAGCAAATATTTTATAAATTGAACTCATTCGTCACCGTGTGTAATTAACACTACACTGGAAATAGGGAAAGTGCCTTTTCTGCCTGCAGGCATCCAGTATTTTTTTTTGACTCAATAACTACACATTCATCGCTTCTTTTTTCTTTTTTTTATTATGCAGAACATTACACTGTTTTTTTTTATATATATATTTTTTTTTAAACAGGAACACGTTAGCCTAAACAGGAAAAATAGGTGGAAAAAAACTGAAGTGGATTTCTTTGAGGTGGAATCATCGTGATAATTATGGGAGTTGTCAGGATAAAGATGTAGATGAAGAAAATTCTGGACACAGTAACATTGAAAACTATAAAACATTTCCTTATGGGAAAATATAACACAAACGTTTTGTGACAAACGTTCACCATCTTTTTTTTTCATTTTTTTTTTTTTAAGGAAGGGAAGATGAAGAAAATCACATAGTAGTTTGAACAGTCTTATATTTATGCTTAAAAAAAAAACACAATAGACTTTGTTTTTGCTTTGGCTCCTCCAGGAAAGGCTGTTTAAATGCAGCTAAATGCTACGTTTGCACCATGCTAGTCGTAAGACTGCGACCAAATTGGTTGCATATGCGACTGAAAGTGTTTTGACTTTTATACTTGGGTAAATGTCAGTCTGTAGGGGAGAATGGGGTCATTTGTGCCAAGGGGCAATTACTAGTTCCACCCCCGTTATTTAGAAAAGCATACAAGAAGTTGGTCACGTGACATCCATTTCGCTCATACGGTAAAAAAAAAAAGGGAGACACATGGTTTGAGAGGTGAGCAATTATTATTTTTTTTAATAATTATTAAAAAATAATAAAAAATAATTCTAATAATTTTTTTTCAAAATGGTGGTTTTGGGGTAATCTGTGCCAACAACTTCCCCGAAATTATGATTATTTACTCTTTATTACTTTATTGTATTTCATTGTTGTTGTAAACTGTATTCTTACAGTTGATCACTAAAAGTATGTGAGCATTCTTCATTTTTGACAAAAATTCATCCTGTCACCAGATACCATCATCAGGTTGGAACGGAGATAAAAATAAAAAAAAAATCTGCAGGAGGGCCATTAAAAAAAAAAATAGGGAAATGAAGAAAAAAATAGGCTCAGGATTCCCTTTCCAAAATCCACAGAAAGAAATAACAAATTGTAAAAAAAAAAAAAAAGAAAAAAAGAAAGAGAAGATAAAAGTGCTGAACAGGAAAAGAAAAAGAATGAAAGAAGCAAAGGCCTCTGAAACCTGCAAAAAGTTTTGTATTCCTTTTATATAGCATTATCGTTTGTGAGATTAAAATGATCTTTTTTACTTCAGTTATCAATGGCACAATTTAACCCACTGAATTCTGACTAATGGCACAACTGGGTCAAATGTTTTTTTTCTCCCAAAAAGCTATATTTCTCAAACAGTTTATTGAAAATCCAAAGTGATTGCTCCCAAGGATGCACAACATATGAAATATTTGAGTTGGAGGCGTTCCCATAATCCCCTTGCGTAAAAGACACTTTAAGTAAAAATTGGCACTACCTTTTTTTTAAACTTTAAGTAAAGGACTTAACTACAGAAGGAGTGAGAGTACTTTTGCCATCTTTGGTAGGGGTGTTGCTGTCTGACCCTTCGCCAGTGGGCAGATGCACCAAATCACTGCACCATGCAAATGAATGGACTGATTGATGGATGGAAACATCAGTTCCATTATCTTGATAAAATAATAAATTAATTATTTGCTGTAGAAGTAGGGATGCTGCATTAAAAAAAAAGAAAGAAAAACAAATACAATCTATGCTCATGCTCGCGGACTGAGCAATAAATCACAGCGCAATTGTTGTCATCGTTTTCACACATACAGCAACAACGCATCTTGTGTGGAAGCGTGTAAACCTAATTAACCTTAACCATATTGTGTTGTTCCATCATAAAAAAAAAACACACACACACATCCACAATAAAATCCCTCATTCAGCTGGTTTTGAATAATTTTCCACACATTGGAGAAGGAAAAATAATATAGTGCATATGGATACTCTGTAAGTCATCAGTCTTAAGAGAATTCATTTAAAGTAAATGAACTTTTCAATTAGAGTGTGACACTTTTCCTAAGCACAAATAATCATAAAAAGACAATTAAGCCAGATGAGGAATTTGGGTTATTACATGCACGTGACTGTGTGTGTTTCTTTTAATAATTCAAACCCAGAATGCATTGCAACCCTCCAACCCATGAAGCCTACATGAAGACATTGCTCACATCTGAGTGTTTTTCAATGTTTAAGGTGACCCAGTTCACGGCTATGGATCTCATCTGCGGACACGTGAAAGACCTCAGCTGGATGTAACTTGAGCGCAACATGCCAAATAGTCTCATTATTCCCAAACAGAGTCTCTCGCTCCAAAATCGGGAACGCTACAAATGTTCTTGGTAACGCTCCACAAATTGCACACATTGTCGTGCTTACGCGGCGACGTGTCGCAATAATGAATTTTGATAAATACGCAACTTGAACTTCACATGATCCCCCGCACGATACCGAATTTGTAATGATGCGTTTTCATGAGGAGGAGTTAGGAAAAAAGTCTTCCTGTATACAATAGAGATGATTTATTGTCAGCATTTTGTTGCGTGCGCATCATTTCAGTCTCTCAGCAGGGCGGGAGAAAGCCATTAAATAATTTTCAACATCCTTTATGTGCTAATGTTGACGTGCCCTAAAACTCTTGATAGGCAGTAAATGGGCTCAGGCTTACTTGTTTTTTTCTTATTATTATTTTTGGAGTGTTTACGCATAGGTGTCAAATAGAAATACTATTCACACAATAAACCCGCGGAGCATATTCCTAATGGACTCCAATCCTGTCCAATAATCTAAAAAGCATGCTTTGTGAGGCACTTTTAGCACATTTAGAAGTAGTGAAGGGACCTGGCTATGAATGTGCATTTAAATGCTTTAAATACTGGCGCCACATTGTAATTTGTGTTAAGTGCTATATTTTCTCAAATAAATATTTAACTCCAATTAGACTACTCACTTGCCTCTCAAAATTAAAATTTAAGCCCACATCATCTATTCAATTTTTTTTGTTCTGATCACAATTATTAACCTTTAGCATCCTTTTTGAAAAATAAATAAATAATGCAGGTTGAATTGTATGATTAAGGCAGACAGTCCATCAAAACATTTGCCATCCAAACAAATCAAGATGAGCTGCACGCATTCATTAGCCGACGCTAACCGGCAAACTTCAAGCTCTATTATTGTTACGGTGACATTTGACTCCTTGCTCTGAATATTCATAAGCGCTTTGTTGTTGCTGATGATCGGAGGCCACGCTCACATCCACAATCTTTGAATTGGAGTGTAGGAATAAGGGCAAGTTTTCACCAAGAGGGTTTCCCTAGAGGCAAACTGTCTGGGAAAACATAGACGATACGTGACGCAGGAAATGAAATAAACAATGGATGTCCTTCAGTAACACGTTGTCCTACTAGCTCAACAATATCACATGATATCATCTTCCTTTCCTTTGTTGTTGAATTGGGTCCGTTGTGATTTGCTGTCACTGCATTTCTCATTTCTCAAGCAATCTTCTTCCAAATGATGTGGATTGATTATAGAATCGGTATACAAGAGCCCCTTTGATTGTATGTGATCTATTTGACCCCATCTATGACAAAAAGAAGCACGCAGAGTCCAAGAAAGCTAGGCTAATCTAAGACAGACAACTAGTAGAGGGTGACACCACTAGCAAATGCTAGCTTGTTGCTAAAAGGTTAATATACTGCTAACAGACACTAATAGATGATTAGTAGAGGCTTAAACATTACTAAAGGAAACTAATGTACCTTAAAAAAAGAAGAAGACAAAAGTAAGAAGAGCTAGCGGACTGATCAGATGATCAAGCAATAGACCATTCACAGAGGCTAACAGATAATAGCAGAGGCTACTAGAAAGCTAACAGAGATTGATAAACCACGCAAAAATGGCACATGACGGACCTTTACACTACTCATGCTGGTTGGCGAAACTAACAGTAGCTAGCTTATTGCTAACAGACCAATAAGCGAGGCAAATACAAAATACTGTAACAGAGGCTAAAACCCTGCTAACATAGATCGATTAACCACTAACAAAACGGAATTTACTCATAACAGAGGCTATTAGACCGCTAACAGCTGCTAATTCACAAATGCTAGACGATACCGCCATTCATAGTAATAAAAACAAAAGTCAAACTCTTGCTTATTATTTGTGGTGGTTAATAATAGACCAGTAACACAAAATAGCATAGAGCAAGGGGTGCTCAAGTTTGGTCCTCGAGAGCCCCTACCCAGCCTGTTTCCCATGTTTCCCTCCTGCAGCACAGCTGAATCTAATGATCAGCTAATCGGCAAGCTTTGCAGAAGCCTGATAGCGATCCTGATCATTAATCAGGTGTGTTAGTGGAGAGAAACATGGAAAACAGGCTCGAAGACCCAACTCGAGCACCCCTGGCATAGAGTAAAGCAATTGCTAACTAAGACTTGTAAACCACTCATAAAGGCTAGTTTGAGGTCTACAAAGAATTGTAGTCGAGGATGACGTTACTAACAGAGGCTAACAGATCATCTCTTAATGGTAACAAAGATGGATACATGATGAACAGAGGCTAGCACATTGCTAACAGTGGTAATGGACTATTAACAAAAGGTAAAACTCACAGAGAATAAAGTACGTTAACAAAGGCTATGACTTCCCTTCTGTGAGAAGCTAACACACCACACAAGCTAACAAAACAGGCTAACCCACCCAATATCAGTCACAGAGAATAAAGTACGTTAACAAAGGCTATGACTTCCCTTCTGTGAGAAGCTAACACACCACACAAGCTAACAAAACAGGCTAACCCACCCAATATCAGTCAATAAACAAATATGCAGGGTTTTCTGGCCATAGGCTACAAAATTGTTTGAATAATTTAAATCTATCAACAAAGACAGATTATGACCACATAGCATGCTGCGCACTTCGTGTTAAAAATGTTCATTTTTACAACTTTACCACAGCAACGACATGGGCTTTAGTGCTTCTTTAACCCTGAGAATAATTAATTAGTTTAATATTTATTTTAGAGCACAAAAGCCCGTGTCAACTTTTTCTTGTTAATCCGAATTGATCTCCCTCACCCTCAGTATTGTGCCGGCTGACTGCAAAGTCTTACTTTGGGAGATTTCTGTCTGAGCCTCAGCTTGTGCTGGGGTTTACATACATAAAGCTCGATTCAATGTATGCAAATATCAGTGGTGAAGTATTCTAGGGCGAGTGGGGTGATAAGGGAGGCTATTTATACACACAATATATAATATATATATACCATACTCATTTTTTCTTTTCTTTTTTTGTTCTGCTCATCTAAAAATAGATACACATATTTTAATTTATATATTTTTGCTCCTGAAAAAAGTAATATCCCAGTGGTGGTGCGAAGTAAAAAAGCACAAATACTCAAATACTGTATGTAAGTCGATTTTTCAGGTGTCTGTAGTTGTGTATTAATTTTTCTAATTACATTTTACCTCAACTCTCTACATATGAAAACAAATATCTGTACTTTCTACCCATTTTTCCCCCAACCTTCGTGGATGATAACCCAGGAGGATAAAGTCTGTTGTTGTTCTGTTGAATGTGCCGCGTAGCTGGAATTTTGAAAGTGAAGTGCCCAGCTTGCACAGGAGAGGACAGATCGCAGCAAGCACTTTTTTTTTTTTTTTTTAATGATGGTGAAAGCGATGTATCAAGCTGAAGTCAGACAGCTCAGCTAGCCTGCTATGGGTTAGCATTGTCAGAACAAAAACTTGCTGAGAAGACGCAAGGGGGCAAAGACTACTTTAGGATGCTGGAAAACTGACAATACCGACTGTTTCTGAGCATCTTGTGTGTTGATAACCAAACACAGATATTAGTTTATCACTCTAAAATGACCAAAAATCTTTGCCCTCATTTAAATGACATACATTCGTTCCGGCCCTCATAAAACACCCAAAATTTTCGTTTTTTAAGTACTTCTAAATAACACTCTCCCACATTTTTTGTTAACAAAGGACAAAGGCTCGGTATAACTTACAAAACAATACTAAAAAAGATTGAAAAAACATGGAATTTTAATAATAATTTAATAATTCTAATTATATAATTTTAAGTCAACTAAATTGAAGTTTGACCAGAGTGACACAACGGATTGTGTTTGACCTTCAAGGTACCACTGTAGTAGTGTTAATGAAATGCAAGGCAAGATGTGATCAGGTGAGAAATCCATGTTTGGCTAACAACCAGAATGGTCATGGATAAGCTCAGCAAAAATGGGTTTTGCTCTTCCACTACTCTTTTCCCCCCAATCTCTGTATTTCATTTGTACCCAGAGGAGAGGAATAGCTGCTCCCTGGCCGGCCAGATGATTAAGAAAAGGTAGAGCCAAGAAAAAGGGCCAGTTGACCAGGAGCAAGTCGTATTCAAGGGCTGAAACACTTCAGTGCACTTCAATCAGTTCGGCCGTGTAGGTTCATGCAAGCTGAATGTGCATTTGCGCATTCCTGCTGTTTGAATCATCTCTGCTACAAATATGCAACATTTGCTTCTTTTTTTTTGTCTCCAATGTTTAAGTTTAGGATGTACTGTACATAAAAGAGATAGTGTTACTTGACAGTGTTTTCACCAGGAATGTGAATATCGAGGAAACTTCAATTCTAATGCTAATTGCTGCAAAACAGACACAAATATACTTTTTTTTTTCCTGATGAAAGAAGAGACTATTTTTTTCATTTGGTAGGTCTCGTGTTTTTATAGCAAGAGAACACAATAATCCGTGGGCCCTTCAAAATCTGTCAAAATCCAGTAAAACAGCCGGGAGCGAAGGGGGTTGCTTCAGTGAAAATGGCTGGGAGTGAATGAGTTAATGGTAAATGCGGGAAAATTATGTTACAAAATCAAAATGGTCATAAAGTGGACAAACAAGGCTTTAATTAGACAGTGTTGCTATAAATTGGTGCACAAGTAACCCTTGTTGAAAGCTTCACATACTGTAGTAACAGATGGCTTTATTAATGGTCCGATCAATACCTGGTTAAAAGCCTCCACATCTCGGCAGCCCATATTTGTTGTTGATTAATGGACAACGAGTGAATTATAAATTAATCACAATCAAGCCGCCAATAGCAATTATCCAAAGCTGATACACTCCCCCGTAAATGATACATCATTGGCAAGCTGGACCAACAGAAGGTTTTCAAAGCAGTTGAGTGGTCAGCCAAGGATTCATAGATTTTGCCATCAAACTCCGAGCACAAATAGACGATAAATTAACCTTTTTTTTTTTTTGCTCTTGCAAACACAGAATATCATTGTTAGAGTTCTGTCATGCGTTTCAAGGTGTCTGCACAGTTTTTTTTTTTTTGGGGGGGGGGGGGGGGGTGCTTGTTAAAAGGGGATATAAGACCTTTACCAGAGAGGCCCGAGTCACACTTGAACAGGCCCAAAAATGGCCTGGCAGCTTTATTGCTTATACTGTAGCTTGGACTGGGCTCCAGCACCTTCAGCTGGCTGGAACAAAGAGCTACAGTGTGGGCGAGTAGGGAGGCAGATGTAGGATGTTTTGACAGCCTTTTATTCAGGAAGGCAAAGAGCAATGGAGAGAAGACACACACTGCCCTCCACTGGAAGTTACTGAGAGGATGAATCTCATTCCAATTGAAAAATACATTTACATTTGGATGCAGCATTATTCTATCTTTAACCACTAATAATTAATTATCTCCATATTGAAATCCTTAAGCGCGCACAAGTACATACTGTATATTTTCTATACTGTATATGTATATGCAGTATATTTTTCACCTCCCTTCTGGGATCTTCTCAAATATTTGCCATCTTTGTAAGCTGCTGACATCTAGCTGGCAATGAAGCAACTGCACATCTACACAAGATTCCCCACCTATCCCGGTTCCTAAAGGACAAATTAATAAATTCATTTAAACGTGTGCGTGAAACAGACTGTGATTTCCAAGCCCGTTCCCAGAATTTGTAGCCGCTTCAAAGTGGGATCATGCCGAGTTAAAACTATTTAGTTTTGTATCTCTGAATAATCAAAACATCCTTCCTCATCAAGTGACTTTTAACACTGCCTGTAAAGCATTTTTTTTTGGTATACTTTATTTTGTTTTACTGTCAGCGGTTTGTAATGTAATATAATGATGAGTAAATTTGCATAAGAATGATGAGGATGGAGCAGCCAGGCAAAGAGCTTGAGGAAAACCAAAGAGAAGGTTTGACAGACATATGTGTGGGATGTGAGGGATGACATGAGGGCAGTTGGTGTTAGAAATGAGGATGCAGAAGAAAAGACGAAAAGAAAAGAAGAGAAAGAGCATCTACAATATGTATTACTTAGTCAAAAAATGAATACATTTGCTAGTAGGAAAGTAGTAGTTTTTACCGGGTGCAAAGTGGCAACTTAAAGTATTGATTGATTGATTGATTCATTGATTGATTGATTGACACATTCTAGCGTCGTCACATTTTCATTTTTGGGAGATTGCGCTATGATTTAATGAATCCAAGGTTGAACTTTTGGCCGTCATTTCAAAAGGTATGTTTCCCACAAGCACAGCACGCAGCACTGCTCATCACCAAAAGAGTTGGACCAGGGGCCTTTGACAAGGTGGAAGGAATTATGAGCAGCTCGAAATATTAGTCAGTGTTAGCGCAAATTCTTCAGGCTAATGCTGTGAAAAAGACACAAAAGCCTACTAGAACATCTGAAATTTATGTGAGGTTCATCAGAGGCACTTAAAAAGGTGCCAGGTGTGTGCTGACTCATTTGTTTCAAAGCGACTGGTTAATTAATGAACCGGTTAATTGGTTAAATCAAAGCCACGTCCCATTCGCAAGAGGGTGTGCACACTTTCGCAACCACATTATCTCAGTTCTTTGTTTTTCCTTCCTCTCTTAAAAATGTAAAAAAAAATTAAAATCAAATTAGTTCTACAGATTATTGGTTACATTAATAGTGAAAAATAGTTTTGATATCACAAAATCCTGGTGTTTGAACAGGGGTGTGTAGACTTTTTCAACTGAAAAATTCTAACTTAAAAGCGCCATTTTTGCTATACACGTCGGGGGCTTGAAACCGAACCTCCGCAGATCGCTAGGGTTCCCTTGCACCACCATACATCTCACTTCAGTTGCGCAACGCTCGCAATTAACGATGATGAATTATTCATGTGCACAAAGGGAAGCACTACATTAACCGTTCGGCCCTACGACGCGACACGTTCTCGGCTGGCGAGTTAATGGAATAATCGTCCCCTCTCATCTCGTCAACAGCGGCAAATGAGCAGACGTGTGGAAATCACCCACTCCAAAAGGTCGTGTTTCATTTTCTTCTCTTCCCGAGGTGATTATGAGGTCACGTTCGTCATCTTAGGCTCATTAAAGAATTGGCTGTCGTGCTGGTCACACGCTGATTGTTTGCACTAATGGCGTACATCTCAGTACTACTTGACGCTCATTAATGCTTGAGAATTCCCATTGAACCTCGCTGTTAACTTGGGAACAGACTTTTTAGTGGTGTTTGGACATTTGCAAGTTGCTCTCCAGTCTGTTGAACATATTAATGTCCTTCTTGCGCATGTTAGCCGCTGGGAGGGAGGCCCAATTGTGCCGCATCAAAGCGGTAACGCAAGATATTTAGACATTGTAGCCAGTCTGCCTGTAACGCACACTAAAAAGAGAATTGTTTAACCAACTTAAGTCCTAACCCTAACCCAATTGAATTAAAGTTAATCCAAGTTAATATATTAATTCATTCACTCCAGGCCATTTTCACTGAAGCAACCCCCTTCGCTCCCGGCTGTTGTTCTGGATTTTGACTAATTTTGCAAGGCCCACAGAATATTGGGTTCTATTGCTATAAAAACCTGGAACATACCAAAAGAAAGATTAGAGTTCTTCTTTCATCAGGAAAAGTTTACGTTTTGCAGCGATTAGCATTAGAATATAGCTAGGTTTCATCATCATTCACAAACCTGTTAAAAACACTTGCTGCTCTCTTATACTCTGTTGCCCCCTGCTGGCCGTTTTTTGTAATAACTAGCATTGCTTTAAGCGGCCTCTTCATGTCAGAAGCTGTATCAAAGCCTTCTGTATGCTCCAGCAACAACAACGTATTAATACGTTTTTGGCAGTGAAGGTCAAAGTATTAAAAAAAACATATTTATACGTTTTTGGGTTTGAATGAGTTTTAATGACCTCCTAATGAATTAAACTTAATATATTAATTTGGATTAACTGTAAGTGTGTGTTACCACTTGAAGTAATTCAATTAAGTTGGTCAACAATTTTCTTTTTAGAGTGCAGAACCATGCAGTAAAGGTGAGATATACTGTACGGCCATTCACAGAGCAACAGCCAATGGCGGCGGTTTCCGTTATAACCTCTTATAAGGTTTTCCTGCACTCTAAAAACAGTTGGGTCCAAAATGACCTAACTATGGGTCCGAGTCAAGAAATTGGTCTTTTAGTGTAAAACAACTCATAAATATTGGTCAGATCCTTTACTTGGGTCAAAAAATTGGGTCATTTGTATAGAACAACCCACAAAGTAATAAAGTGGATCGGTCCATTTTTGATCCATAAATGGGTTGCTTTTGACCCAACATGTTTTTAGAGTGTGCATTCCAGCCGCAGACCTGACGAACCGACAAAAGTCGACAAAAGTGCAGTTTTTCTTCTATTTTGGTTGGAGCCAGCACCCTTAATGGTTGCGTGAAAGGTTTCAAAGTAAAGCACTTTGCTCACAAAATGTTGTTGACTATTGAGGCAAATTTTGGGGCGCCGGAACTTGAAGGTGCTTCTTGTGAACAGATTTAGCGAAAGCACACAGGTTGGAGAGACCCGTCAACAACACGCACCACATTGCACACACGCACACATTTGGCGACGAGTTTCATGCACGGCTGCAGCCGACACGAGAAATGCATAGCGGATGGCGGACCCGCCGCGATAAAAGCAAGAGTGGCAACACGGGGGGGGCACGCAAGCGGCAGCCTCTCCAGCCAGCCGCCTGCGTCTTTGTCGTATTAAAAATGAAGCCGTTACAGCTTGTCGCGAGGCGCTACCGGCCCGTTTTTAGTCTGTTCTCCACTAGGGTGAAGAAAGGGGAGGCGGGGAAACAACAACCTCCTGTTGTGGAACTGGCACACATTCGTCCCCTCACACAGAGAGTTGATAGCGAGACAAGCGCTAAATTGATGACGCTTCATCCGGATTAATAAATTAGAGGGCCAACTTGTACCGGAATACATTTACATCGAGATGAGATTACGGGCCTGACACACAAGCTCATTACTGGCTCGCTCTGCCTCCTCGTACGACCTCGCTCGGATGAAGAATACCAAGTGTGTCAGAAATGTTCCCTGACTGCTGTCATAAGAGATTCATTTCAAACTCCAAGTTTGTTTTCTACTTAAATGGGGGACAGACGGTCAAATACGCCGTTTGCTTCGTTCAGTGCGCGATAAGAGGCAAGCATGTTGGCAGGACAACTGGCAGTGTTACTTACACCCGGGTTTACTTTAAAGCTTAAATAATTGGCTGATTAATATAAACAGAAGATGTGTCAAAATTAGTGCATTAATTTTGAGTGAATGGAAATGCCACTCATTTTTGTAATGCGCGATTATTGACCACCCCACGACAAAATTTAGCAGTAATAAATTTAATAATAATGCATATATTTGTGGAGACTGGCGTCAAGTTGTATTTTACAATTTAAAAAATGTTAAAGATTAGGTAGCTCTTAATGTGAAACAAAAAATGCACTGAGCTGTCACCAACATCTCACAAATGCAATTATGCCATCTAGGGGCAGAAAAATTACCTCAACACAATTCAACATCACACAGCCATATTTCTACTAGTTTAACATTTTTTTCACTTTTATGTTAACAAAAGTATGAATTTTTTTTATTGTGCATAGTGAACTAGTGGTTATCATGTGCCTCACAATTTTGCGGTTGGGGGGTTTGAATCTGGGCTGTGTGTGGAGTTTTAATAAGTTAATTCATTACTCACCCCCCCAAAATATAAAATTAAAATTAAAATTAAAAAACTTAACTTTTACATACACTTGCTGTTTTTTGTCCATTTTAATGCTTCAATTTGTAACAATTTGCCCAAAAATATCTTTACAATAGCATTTTTATTTGACCACTTATGACTGAACATTTTTAATTAGCAGATTAACTGTTAGCTGTTCATAATGGGAACTCCTGCAAGTCTCTGGCCAATAGTTTTCAGACTGGATTTGGGTTTGAATGTCCCGCCCTCAGTCTGCGGATGTGACGTCATGTACGTGAAGAAGGGAAAATGCAGTTTCATTTTCTGGCCACAGGAGGCAGTAGTGATTTGAAATGCAATTTTCTACGTTCAGTAGCTTAGAAAATAAAATGTGCAAATCTTTTTGAGCTCTACAAGAGCCCCCCCCCCCACCCCCCGCCCCCCCACTTCCAGCTAACGAAAGACAAAAGAAGACAAAAACCCCGTCTGAAAAGGGCAACTGGCATGAGAGCGGGGCACATCAACACCTGTCATCTCTAACCCTCCAGATGTTCCCCCAAATGCCTCGTGACGCTCATCAATCACTCGGCCAAAAAGTCATAACCTTCTGCTTCGCGCCTCCACGCGCGGCGTCGGGAGAGTTTGGCACGCGGCGGAAGCGAGAGGCGAAAGGTTAAGGCTCTGACAGCGTGGGAGGGGATGGTGGCTGTCTGCTAGACGCTTTGAAAAGGCGGAGAAACGTCTGGTGTTTATGCTTTACAGCAGGTAATAAGGACAAAGCAGCCCTGTCAAGGACCCCCACGGGTGGCTGGCTGATGGGCAGGATGTGTTGTTTGCCATGAATCACAATGAAGTTAGTCGGCGTGCTAAATGGCTTGTTAGTATGGCACAAGAACACGATGGTGCTCAACTTTTCTGCTCCGATGTCGCATCTATTTCGCGCCGATGACGCCATTTTGCCAATTTGTTTGATGGAAAATAGTATTGAACGACCAAAGTTGAACACAATGTATTTAGTCATGCTCAATTTCATTTCTTTTCTACGGAAGAGGATTGGTGCCAGTGAAGAGAAGAAAAAAAAAAGTTTGGCAGGATTCTGACTTTATTCTCAGCATTCTTACTTTAAATTCAAAATTCTGACTTTAAAGGGAGAATTCTGATTTTATTCTCAGAATTCTGACTTTAAGGTTACAAACTAGGGCTAGGGTTTCAAATATGTGTTTCAAAGTAGTGCTGGGGTTCAAAATTAGGGTTTCAAACTAGGCCTAGGGTTCAAAATTAGGGTTTCAAACTAGGGCTGGGGTTCAAAATTAGGGTTTCAAACTAGGGCTGGGGTTCAAAATTAGGGTTTCAAACTAGGGCTAGGGTTTCAAATTAGGGTTTAAAACTAGGGCTAGGGTTCCAAATTAGGGTTTTAAACTAGGGCTAGGGTTTCAAATTAGGGCTTCAAACAAGGGCTAGGGTCTCAGATTAGGGTTTCAAACTAGGGCTAGGGTTCAAAATTAGGGTTTTAAACTAGGGCTAGGGTTTCAAATTAGGTTTTCAAACTAGGGCTAGGGTTCAAAATTAGCGTTTTAAATTAGGGCTAGGGTTTAAATTAGGGTTTTAAACTAGGGCTAGGGTTTCAAATTAGGGTTTTAAACTAGGACAAGGGTTTCAAATTAGGGTTTAGAACTAGGGCTAGGGTTCCAAATTAGGGTTTAAAACTAGGGCTAGGGTTTCCAATTAGGGTTTCAAACTAGGGCTAGGGTTTCATATCAGGCTTTCAATCTAGGGCTAGGGTTCAAAATTAGGGTTTTAAACTAGGGCTAGGGTTTCAAATTAGGGTTTCAAATTAGGGGTATGGTCTCAAATTAGGGTTTCAAACTCGGGCTAGGGTCTCAAATTAGGGTTTCAAACTAGGGCTAGGGTTTCATATTAAGGTTACAAACTAGGGCTGGGCTTGCAAATAAGAGTTTTGAAGTCGTGCTAGGGTTCAAAATGAGGGTTTTAAACTAGGGCTAGGTTTTAAAATTAGGGTTTTGAACTAGTGCTAGGGTTTCATTAGTCACAGATTTCTGACTTTAATTAAAGTGAAAATTCGGACTTCAATCACATAATTCTAACCCTAACCCTTTTTTTTCTCTCTCTTCACCTAATCCTAAACGTAATTCGTTTCTGTATGTTTCTGTTTGGTGAATGTGCATAGGAAACCCTATCATAAACACTGTGTTTTGACAATTACCTAAGCTTCTAAATAAAATCGGACTTTTAGCAAATAACCTTGAGACAGTCGGGCGCTGTATGTCCCGCTTACCCCTCCACCCTCCGTCTCCTCCAGCTAAGTCATAAAATCAAGAAAAATGGACTTCTACAAAAAAAAACGTAGCCTGTTTTGATCCGCTCATATGAATCACCTGTCGTCCTTGAGTGCAATTTGTGGCCCGGCGCCACCTCTGACCTGGGGGGGGGGGGCATTGTGCATTTCTATAGGTCACGAGGGATGCTCGTAAGCATGTTTGCACATACGCACACGCTCCAGTCAAGACGCAAAGATTGGCAAAATCAGCAGAGTGTAAAATGAAAATTATACACCGGCACGAGGTCAGCCAGTCGGTTCGTTTTATATGCGAGTGCTTTGGCAAGCAAAAACAAGGCGAACAATCTCTGTCAGATGTTTTTGTTCGCCTTTTGGGGAGAAATAACAGCCACGCTTTGAGATCATGAACATTTCCATTCAGTGCCAGTCATTGCTCGGCTTTATTTATGATCAAACAGAAGGCAATCGGCCCGGCAATACGTTCCGCATCAGTAAAAGGCCGTCTTGTTGTTGAACTTCATCTATCTAGCCGCATTCTGTTCTTGTCCAAATCACCTTTCTTTTCCTTACCTCCACGTTGACGGGGCTTATTTGTTTTGTAGAAGTTGCATATAACATTGGGCTGTTTCTTTCCGCCACATAAATTCGGAAACAAACAACTGCTGTCTATCAGAAAGTTTTGGGTGCTTGGATATCTGTGGACTTTCTCAGACATTATATAATCATTCATATCAACGGGTGTTTTCCAATTGCCTGAATTAATGGTTTTAAATGAGGTCTAAGGAAGTAAAAAAAATGTTCTTTGAATTACTATGTTCAATACTTCCCCACCAGTCTTAATGTTTTTTTTTAATGTCGTGTTTGTGGAATATGAATTAAGAAGTAAAATGTACCCATTTTTGTCCATCTCAGGTAGCGGCCATTTTGCCACTTGTCAGCATCACAGTTCCTAAAGGTTAAGGAACATGACCAAATCCAGAAAACAGGTAAGATGTGACATGTTCATGTTTTTTTTAAATTATTATTATTTACATTCCAACACTTTTCAAGTATTAGTGTGCGGTTCTATTGGTCAGACACATGCCGGCAAAACAAGTGAACTGAGTATTTGCAGTTTTAAAAAAAAATACATATATTATTTTTTTCTTTCCTATGTTTAAAAAAATAAATAAATATAAATAAAAATAAAATAAAAAAATATATATAGAATTTTTTTTTTTTTTACTTTTAAAATTTGGGGGGTTGGCATATCTGTGTGTGTGTGTGTACTTTTTTAATATAAATATATTATATATTTTGGGGGTTAAAAAAAAATGCATATTTTCGCCTTTCATAGGCTGGCCCAGTTCGGTCCCTATTTCCCCCCAAAAACTGAGGATCCTTTGTATAAAGTTCACAATGTGTTCATATTACAAGACTAAAATCAGCTTTTACCAGGCTTTGATTCTCTAACCACTGTGCTGCATTAAGTTCTCTTAAAAAATCTGAAAATTAATGCTTATTTACAGTCGTGTATATTAATTCAATGATTTTCCACTAAATGGCGGAAGGTACAACTAATCCAAATGTTGCCATTTATTCAACAGAATAATACGTTTGTGTTCAATTAAAGTTCGATATTTCACACCGAGAAAGTAGATTTTTCTGATATCAAATATGCCAATCTGCTATCAATATATTATTTTGTGAAAAAAAAAAAAGTTGTTAGTTATTAGCACTTTTGCCTGAAGTGATATTTAAAATTCATCAGCTTCATTTAATGCCAGACTGGCGGCGTCTTCACCCCGGGGAAATCATGTGACACAGCAAAAGTCATTTACTTCTTTCTGCGCTTGGCTCACTTCCCACGTCCGCCGCGCGCTCCGTCCCATCCTAATTCCGGGCCGCTGGCTCTTCCGAAATCTGCCGCTATGATCGACCCCGCTTAGGTGTGGGTGAGCGTGTCTGTCTGCGAGATTCGTTCATCTCGCTCTGGGCTCATCTCGTCTCACCTTATAAATGGGACTGACTTTCAGGTGTCCTCTATGGCACCAACACGCAAATATATTCGCTGGTAATGTATTCAAATTGAAGTGTGCCTAAACAAACTTTTGTAATTGTTGTGGTTGTATACACACACGCCCACACTGGCAGTGTGTGCCAATGTGACAATATGTTTGGCTTTGAGCAGAAAATTGAGGGCAAACTGTTCTCTCCTTTGTTACGTGTGCCATATGCTAGTCACAAAAAGTCAGGGACATCGAGGCTTGCAGTGGAAATTTCAGGATGGACTAAAATGCTTCAGAATCGTTCCAGGTCAATTTTATTTGACCTCCTCTATTTTTTTTTGTGTTCACCTCCAACTAGGGGTGTTACCAAAATCCATCCTCATAAGAATCGCGATTCTCATTTTGTACGATTCAGAATCGATTTTAAATGTCCCAAAAATCGATTTTATTTAAATTATTTTAAACTGTCTTTGTCTGTGTGTGCCTTTATTTGGAGCACTGTTCATGTTGTACCCGGTTTGGCCACTGAGGGGCAGTGTGGTTCCACGCGGTCTAATACACTGTTAAGTTGTAGCCACATTAGAGAGTAGAAGGAAAAAGTCACGATCAAGTTATTCCAATAAAAGTTGTTTTTTTCCCCAGAGTGGAGACGTTCTTTTGAGTGATAAAAGTGCCGCGAGTAGCGCGCTAATTAGCATTAGCGGGTCAGACTTGAGTAGATCATTACAATTCCTTGCACATCTATAGATTGAAGCAAAAATCATTGTAAATCAAATCATTTTGAATCAAAAATCGATTTCAATCGAAAATCGATTCTGAATCGAATCGCAGGCCCAAAAATCGTAATCGAATCGAATCGTGAGACATTCAAAGGTTCCCACCCCTACATCCAACTATTCAATGTTTCTTGCAAAACTTGCTGCCCTTTGACAAGGAGCTAAATTGCAAAATTCACATATTTCCAAATGCATCCAATGTCCTTTCTATGACTCGTCTTTCTGTATCTGTATTTAATACAAGTTATTATTACCTGTTTTGTTTTTCCGCCCAAGGAGAAAAGGGAAGGTTAATTGGATGACGCACGCAACGGCTAATTTGGGGACCAGGGTTCCGGAACAAACATTTCCAGTTCCACTGCTCTTTGCCAATGCCGCCATCCATCCATGTGTTCAGCAACCAATTCCGTGCAATTCAGCATTGGCTAATTTGGCACATTAGCAGGAAGTGCTGAATGCAAACTAGCCACCAAAGTCGATTGACTTCTGTGAGTGTTGTTTTCTCAGCAGAAGAGGGACTCATGCAGTAAGAAAAAAAAAAAAACTGGTTATGTTTTCATTGCCAGAAGCTACAGTCATAATTTGCAGAGGATAGGGGTTGAATAAGTCATTTCATCATCACATCTTTTACATACCGCCGGCGGATCTGACAATTTAGTGTCTGAGAGTAGACTAAACTTTAGACCAGGTAGAAGCAGGTCTAAATTGTGGTGCAGGTGGCGTAACACGATTTTGTTGGATTTGAGGTGCAGGCAGATTTACACGGTGCGCAATGGAGCAGATTGAGCATCCTTGTGATCCTGAGTGGTCAAAGAACAAATGCCTATGCAGGCACAGGAACAATACCCGAGAAGAGGCACGCAACCTGCATGTTTATATGTTTGGTTGTTTTGTTTTGAGATGAATTTTCTGCTGGAGAAATTGTATGCACTCTTATTGGTCGCCTATGAGAAGAAGCACACACGATGCATTTGAAGGCATCCAGCTGAGCATGAATTATGATTCAGCTGCCCGCTTGGATGTGCAGCTTTTCAAGGGAGGCCCTCAAGGATGTGTAGAAAAAAGAGAATCAAGCTCAAAGCCGTAATATTAGCAGGGGAAGAAGTGGAATGATGTCATACGTTAAACGAGTCAAGGTCAAAATGTAGCTTCGGACTTAAATTGGATGATTATCATCATCAATTATTTACTGATGATCATTGCTAATAGTATTACTTTCCTCCTGAAAGCATGTATTTTTGTTATGATTTTAGGATTTTATTAGCGCGGAATTAAAAGTTTTAAAGATTTTAGTCATACATTTATTTTAGTTTATTTGTAGGCCTACCGGTAACTGCATGTTGCAGCTTTCTTGTTATTATGACTATAATTTATTAAAGTAAAACAACATTCTGGCTTCAAGGTTGATTCTTGAAAAATAAGGACTTTTGGTTGCAGGACTTTGGTTGATAAGGTAAAAAAAAAAATCTATAAAATTACAACTTTACATTAATAAAATGTGTCTTTTTCTTATCTTTTCTTCCTCATCAAATATTACAAGTTTTCTCAAGTACTTGTAAAATATTTCTTGCAAGATGCTTTTTTTTTTTTTTTTACTTATAATGGTAACATCATATTTTTCACATCATGTCAAAACTTTATTCATAAACTTCTTCGTCTTTTTTCTCATACTAAAACTTGTTTTATATTTATTTTCATTTATACATGATATAATTCACATTCAAAGTTTTTTTTTGTAACATCAAGATTGACTTTTGTCGTCAAAACATTAACTCTCTCAAATGAAAACATTATTTATTTTTGTTTCTCGTAATAGTATAAAGATTTTAAAGTAAAATATTAAATGATGTTTGGGATTGTTTTTGGTTTAATATTTTTTTATAAATTGAAATATTTGCTCTCACAATATTACTTATTAAATTATATTATAATAAATATAATACATAAAAATAAAACCAAAAATAATATTATGTTTAAATAATGTTTATAATTCTATACATGATTGAAAAAAATATGTAATTTTTGAATATCATAATTGAACTTTTTTGTCATATTTCAGCTTCAATAAATTAGGTATTTTTTTCTCACAATATTTCACAATAATTTTTGTTCTCATGAACTACAACTATGATTTGTCCCTCAGTTTACATTTCCTGGCAGTATTTATTTGTTTTTCTTTTGGCTCAAACACTGTTTTGTAATCGAGTAGGCTATATGTGCGCACATGTTTCTTTTAGCGCAAGCTTGTGCTATGTGGCTGATTGAAAGAATTAACCATGTATAATTTGGTATGTGTGGGTGACTTTTGTGTCTTATCTCAGGCGGTTTTGGCACACACAACAACAAAAAAATCCTCCAGTTGGATTATCAGCCTTTTTCTTTTTGATGGATTAAACCAATATTTCGAAGTTCAGACAAATGATATTATTCATTGCGCCTGACATCAAACTGTCACACGGGGGGGAAAATTACAACAAAAGCCCCGACACGCAAGGTCAACCATCTTTTAGCGTGACGGATTTCCAAAGACTTGAACCATCCACGCAAAAACGGTATATTGATATATAAAAATACATCTAAATGCATCAAAGCGCACATCTACTCGTAGCGGCACGTGGTCTGATGTGCGCCCAGATGACAGAGCACATCAGTCACACAGCAGCAGGCAGTTGAGATGTTGAGTCCAGGCAGGCCGAGGAGGTGGCATGACATTATTCCAACTCATTAGCGTCAACCTGGAAAATCCCAACATGACAAGATCTCGTGTTATTCATCTATTTTTATCGATTGGAGGTGGGGGGCGGGGGGGGGGGGTGAATGCCCCGTGGCCACAACTAACCCCCCCCCCCCCCCCCCCCCCGGAAACAGCTACAGGAGATGAAGAAGAATAAAAGTCATTGAGTGCATAACAATATGGGTGTCACGCCTGAACATTAAGGTAATTAAAAAGGACATTTCAATGAATGTTAATGATATAGACGGAATAGGAGATTAGTTATTAAAAATGGAGTAGTAAAACCCCCACTGTGGAGACAGAATTGCACACTCAGCACAGAAAATAATAATAATAATAATAATAATTAAAAAAAAAAGAAGAATCTGAAATGCTGTTGTGCTGATTTTTCTTCCATCTCAGTAAAGCGCAACATGGAAATTCAAATTAGGCATTTTTTGTGCACAGGCCAAAATTAGCTGGGATAGTTAATCAACTAATCAATATAAAGTATATATTTTTTATTCAGCTCACCTTTCTTTAACCACCTGTCAGTTTTGCCCACTTTCTTTCATATCCTCATACCTCGTCTCAGCCTGAATGACGGGGAAAAAAAAAAAAAAAGAGCAAAATAGAGACTTTCATCGCTTCTATTTTTTGATGACACTTTTAACAGATTCTCTCTCTATTTTTATTTTTTTTTTAACAGCCTTCCCTCACCCTCACACAAGGAAGATTCTCGCCTTGGTCTATAAGGTAAAGGTCAGCCTTTGAACTGATCATCAGTACAAGGTTGTGTTCATGAAAAATGAATGCCTAAAAATATGTGTAGTGCTTCATGAAATGTATGAGACCAGATGTCCTTGTTTGTCTCAGAGACCATCTTGCTTCATCAAATGCTTTAATGTGTAACCAAAAATAATTGAGGGGACACATAAAGTTGCAAAATCACAGTTTTTGTGTTCAAACTAGCGCTGTCACTATCAAATATTTTAGAATATTGATTATTATTATTAATAATAGAATACATTTTTATTTCACATTCAAGTTCATAACAAAACCATTCTTCCCCCCAATTGTATTTAGCAGTATTTTTGTGTGTGCGAAAAACCAACAAAACATCAACTCAGCAAAATTAATGAGAGGAACTGATGTACTCCATGATTAAAAAAGTTGTCGATTAATTTGATAATCGATTACTTGACGATCAATCGATTCATTATATAGCTCAGGCGGTATGTTGCCGGTCTCCCAAACTAAAGGCCGTGAGTTTGTTCCTCAACCCTTGAGTGACTTTTATTTATTTATTTTCCCCCCAATTCTTTATTTTACTCCCTTCCAAATGTAAATATTACTCTAAAATGGAGTCTATTTGGTCCCACTCTAAATAGAGTCAAATTTAATCTACAGAATTTACTGTGTACAGTATAGGAAATTAAAAATAAATAAATAATAATAATAATAAATAATAATTAATACTACTAATAATTAATAAATAATGTTAATAATAATGACAGTTATTATTATTATTTCTTATAGTGTACACAGTAAATTTTGTAGAGTAAATTGACTATTTTGAGTGGGACCAAATATACTCAAATTAGAGTAATATTTACATTTGGAAGGGAGTAAAATAAAGAATTGGGGAAGAAAATAATTAATACTACTAATAATTTATAAATAATGTTAATAATAACAACAGTTATTATTATTATTATTATTATTATTATTATTATTATTATTATTATTATTATTATTATAACCCTTTTTGGGTGTAGATTTTCATGATTTGTAGCATGGGTAATGCTGTGTGTTTGAACCAAGTGGTTTAGACGATGCAATTATTTGAGTCGCAGACCCCCCTGGGATCCTGCAACAAGATAGTAATGTTAAACTACTGGTGGGAAGAGAGACTGCTGCAGCCCCACGCTCTGACATAAAAACACTCTTGATGTAATCGGGCCATTGAATTGAAATTTTCCGATCTCATCTCCCATCTTTTCTACCTGGAAATGCTCAATTTTGCCTTCCCTCGGCACAGAGGAGAGCGAGGATCGAGAGAGAGAGAGAGAGAGAGAGAGACGATTCAGTGTCAGAGCGTCTGCCTCGACTCTCCTCCACATCCTCTCACGCTGCCTCTTGCATCCACATCTCCTCTTCCCTCTGCTGCCTCTCTTCCTCACTCTTGTTTTTCTGCCCTCCTCCTCCCCCTCCCCCTCCTCCTCCTCCTCCTCCATCCTCATGTCCACGTGAAACGTGCTACGCCACTTGCCTGCGTGCGTGCGTGTGCGTGTGTGCGCTTCCAAACGGGGGAAGAGATTAAAAACAAAAGCGGGGGCACATGCTCAATGAGGAGGTGAAGGAGAAGAAGAAGAAGAAGAAGAGGAGGAGGAGGAGAAGGGTGAAAGGCGCACGCAGGCTTTTTTCATTGAGTGCCTTCGCCCTGAGCCAAGCAACAGCATGGATCTCTCCTTCATGGCCGCGCAGGTGAGTCTTCGCCTCGGAACTTTTCATTTTCACAGTGTTTTCTTTTAGAAAGCACGATGTAACTAAATTGCTTTGCCAAAACTACTTCAACCCACTTTCACCTTAATGTACTTTGCCATGACGACAGCGGGAGTGAATCGGAGATCGGCAGTGACCAGTGTTAGGATTAAAAGTCTTAAATTTAGGAGCTCATAATTTTATTTTTTTTAATCTTTCTTTTCTATGGTATCGCTGCTGATTATAGCTGTGTCGCATTTTATTGATCATCAAGCAAGCACACATATTTTTGTGTACCCCCAAATGAATACCCCCTCAATCCTACGTGTTAATGGTTCGCGGATGATTAAATAAAAATAAATTCCTTTCTTTCAATTTCATTTGAACGTTTAACTTTTACAAAATAAATATGTTGCCTTGAAAATAAATGAGTAAAATAAATGAAATAATAGTAATCAAAATAAATAAATAAACTGTCTTTGTTATATTTAAGTCTTAAAACATTTTACCACAAAAAATGGCTACTTTGAGTAAGTCCCCTTTAAACAGCCTTTTAAACTCTAAAAATATCAGGAACAAAACACTCGGGAAAGATTTCACTAGATGACATATTCCAGTAAACTAGTGTTTTAGGGCGTATTCCAAAATATTCCAAAAAAACATGCATGTCAGATTAACTCATTCACTGCCATTGACGGTTATAGACGTCAAAGTTCCATTTTAACTGTGCTGGCAGTGAATGAGTTAATCAAAGGCTCTAAATTGTCCGTGCAACTGCTTGGCAACCATCGGCTGGGATAGATAATCAATCAATAAGTTCAATAAGTCCTCTTTCATACCACATCGCTCAACTTAAATAAAGAAGAAACGAAAAGGGAAAGAGCAAGGAAGTGCATTCCCTGGTTGACCCGCAACGCTAACGAGGACAATTAAGGAAAACGGGGCCATGTAGGGGCCTATTTGCTAACCAAAACAGCAGCACCCACCAAGTAATGTGCCATCAGGCCGCATAGTTCCCTGCGCACAGGGGGCGTAGCGAGTCAATCATGAGGTCAGCCCCGTATCCACGTACGCAGTGGCAAAAGTTTTATTTTCACACCAGCACAAGCTCGTTTGAAATCTGTGACAAAAATATCCAAAAGGTTTTTTATATGTTTCTTTATCAGCAAATATTTTAAATATTATTCTCTATCATTAACTAAATGTTCGTTTGAGAAAATCCTCCTCGTTTCCCGAGCTCAATAAAGTCCTTGAGGTCCTTGAAGTGAATCATCTCAATGCTTTTAGGGGAATTGTTTAGAACGTGAATCCACAATTCAATACACCATTTTGACGGCTTTCATACTCGCACCTTTTTTGACAAAAAGCGTTGTTTGTGTCACTCTCCACTTCTCGTCCACTGCATTTTCCTTGGCTGGAAGTGACAGACAGTGGCACCATATCTAATAGTGTCTCCTTTTTGGTTGAAAGCGTTTGTGGTTTTGCTAAAAAACTGTTTGCTTCTACTTAACTCCACTTGATACTCACAACCGTGCAAAAAGTTGACTTTGCTGTTGTCTTCCTCTCAACTCCTGAATCAAGTCTGCACACGCATTGTACTGTAGGAAAAGGGAAGAGGGAGCAGCAAAACTATGTTGTTCAATTTAGCATTCTCTTGATTATTTTAAATTGAAAGGACAGAAAACATCCAAATAGTTATTGGTTTGGTGAGTCAGAAAATAGTCACACACCAAAAAAATGCTGATCATAGTTTACAAAGTAAAAGGTGTTTGCAAATGTTTTTTGTTTTTTTGATTCAACACAAAGATAATCAGTCTGCTTTCATGAAGAAAGTTGAGAATTTGAAATTCCAACGAATCGGGACAATTTAAAATTAAAGGTCTATAAACAACTGATTGCTTATCACAATATGTATTGATTAATTTGATAATAGATAATTTAATAGTTAATAATTACTTTCATGAGTCATATTTTTTTTTTTGGGGGGGGGGGGGGGGACTTCTGCCTATATTTGCCTTACCGTAAATCCGCCCCTGCCACCACAGTATTATTAACTCATTCACTGCCATTAACGGCCATTGACGTCAAAAATTCATTTGAACTATTTCTATTAGTTTAACATTTTTTTCCACTTTTGTTAACAAGAGTATGAAAACCTAGGAAAAAAAATATTGTACATTTAGAACAGATATAATATTTATGTTTAATCGTGAGTTAACTATTGTCATGTGATTAATTACAACTCAAAATTAGCAGCGCCGGGAAATTAAAATCGTAATTAATTGCATGGCTTCATGAGTTAACTCACAATTAATCACAAATTTTATATGTGTTCTAAATGTAAAATAAAAATAATTCTAGGTTTTCACACTCTTGTTAACAAAAGTAGAAAAAAATTTAAACTAACAGAAATAGTTCTAATGAATTTTTGACGTCAATTGCCGTCAATGGCAGTGAAAGAGTTAAAGATGATTCTTTGTTGTTTAGATACAGTAATGTTGTCATTCCACAATGTGCGTCCATGTTTCTGTCGTCTGATGTAGGCAACTTATTAAATTCCTCACTCAAATACAGGTAGACAGACGATTCTCTTTTCTACATCAGGAAAAAAAACAAAACACAAAATCAGCATTTTCTTTGATTTTTCTATTTGAATAAAATTCACTTTTATTCTATGAACTACTGACAACATAGCTTTCAAATATTGTCGTTTATTTTTCGCCCCCCCCCCATCACTCAGTCAAACACTGTCGCTAACTGAAACAGCAGCACCTATCAAGGCATGTAAATGGTCTCTCAGACGGAATAATGTGTTGAGTCTCAAGGCATGTTGCAAATGCAATATTAATTATGATATTACATTTTAAAAAAGTAATAAGACAACAAAAGTGCTGAAGCTTATTTGCCTGCTCAGAGTGGTGATATTTGGTCCTTTTATTCCGACCGTTGAGTAACTAAGCATCCCTGGCCACCATTAGGAAATACAATAGTAATTAGGAGAAAAAAGTGGCGTTCAATTTTTGTCGTTAAATATGATTTGCTGTCGTGTAGTCTCCACTGTGGCCGTGTTGTAATTGGTTGCGCTCAATTAATTTCTGTATGCAATATCGCGGCTCTGGTGTCGTCACGGCGTATACAAATGCTCACAATTAATTTCCACAGTCTTTGCGATGTTGTCTCCAAACAAGCATCTCCTTCTGTCTTCCTTCCTTCTAGAAATGCATTGGAGCGTGACCCCCCCCCCCCCCCCCTTCGTCCCAATATGAATATGACGCCTCCCATTCGCTAATTGTGCAAACTTTCCGTGAGTGAAATATCAAATGCGGTAAATTATTCACCTCACGAAGGCACACGCACTAAAAAAAAAAAAAAAAATGTCACCGAGCTGCTGGGCTTTTGAAAAGCAAGAATAAGCAAAAGCGGAGGCTGGCAGCGGTCTTGGAAGCAGAACTACCGAAGGGAATTTCTTATAATCATATTCATAACTGGCGGTTGGTTGCGCATCATTGTGTTGAGAGCCGCAGGTCGCTGCCTTTTTCGTTGCATGCGTTGTGTGTAGCTTTTGAGAACATTGAGAAGCAAGTTCATATTAAATAGGTAACGAGGAAAGTTGCATGGCTAAACTCTTGATCCATGTTTGTGAACTTGAACTTGAACTTGTGTTGTTAAACGGAAGCCGGATGTTACGTGAGCTGTTTTTCACAATTTTTAATAACATGCCGTCCCATCCATTCTATAGCTTGTCCTCATTAGTCGAGTCGAGATTTGCATTAAGAAAGTGAAAGTGACTCCCGGTATATAAACTCGTGGTTTAGCACCCACAGATTTGCATATTCACAGATTTTTATTTATTTGTTATTTTAAATCTTTTAATTTAATTTCTTGTAGGGATTGTTTTTTTTTTCCCGAGATTTTTGGACAGATCATAAAGAAAAAAAAAAGACTAAAAGAACATACATCGACCATGTTAAAACATTAGACAGTAAACTTTAAAAACATTTAGCGTAAGGAAGTTTAAAAATAAATAAATAATAATAATTAAAAGGAAAAGAACATGATTTAAAACAGTTAAAAATACATCACAGCAACTTCTAGTTCCTGTTCTATGGTGATCATAACAATTCAAATTGCTTAATCAGTAACGCATATATTAGCATTTTAGCAGCTGCAGTTTGAGCTGAAGTTACCTCCAGAGCCTCAAGGCGTCCCAGTGAGGCTCCAGTGAACCCTCGGACCTCTGCCATCATTTTATTTCCTAAAGATGACAGAATCTGTCATAACTTTTCCCTCCACCTTGTGAAGCTTCAGTTATTTGAGAAGCTGCGAGGAGGAAGTGACCATTAGAAGCGCGGACTGTGACAGCACATGATGTTCATTAGTGCTGTAAAATCCACCAGAGAGGAAGAAAGTCATCCCTCAAGACGAGAAATTGCGAGTACAGGATCTCGCTTCCAGCTGGGAGCGCAATTAGGCCTCGTATCACCAAATTCAAACAGTTTAGTGATGCAGTCGCACAAACATGCTAAATAACAAAAAACAGGATACTCTGAATACGATGCCAAGTACTGGTACCTCGAGTACTTTTCATATGTAAATATTATCAAGAATGACAAAAGCAAACTCGTATGACGTCGTCACAAACCACAGTTGCTCCCTGTTCTTCTTCTTTTAAATTACTAGTGGATCACATCTCTGTGGTGTATACCGCCACCTACAGCGGCGGAGTCCTCTCTCAATATTGGCAAAAGAAGAACAGATGGAAACGGGCATTAAGTTGCATGTCCCATTTGCGCATTTTCAGTAAATTCGCTTTAAAAATCCAAAACAATTGGATGGAAACCCCACTAGTGACTTTGACAGTAATATTTTTTATTTAGTGACGCTCAGTGAAATAGATTTAATGCGACAAAACGCTTTGATCATTCGCGACATCCTTGAAAACATTACATTTCCTAAGATCCGCCATGTTTTCATGTAATTTGACACCCCTGAGCCCATGGAAAAAATATACAGTTGTGCCATCTGCTGGCCATAATTTGTGGGTGTTTTTTTTTTTTTTTTAGCTCATTTATGAAACCAGAGCTGCCCAAGACGTTGCGCTGCCCATTGGAAAAAACGGATCATTAATGTTGATGGCAGAACTCGTTGGGATTTCCGTTAACGTTAATTAACGTAAAAGGAAAAGAGTTCAAATCACTGTTCTGTATTAAATTTAACGTATGTATAAAGGTGAAAAAAATACATCCAGGGTTAGGGTTTCCCTAACAGACAGTTGCCAGTGAGCATGTTTCTTACTAGATTTTAATTTCACAATTGACTCCATGCTCTGTATTAAACGTAAAAAAAAAAAAAAAAATCTGGTGGGGCACTCTCTACCCCTGCCCCTAATGCAGAGTTGATCGAGAGCATGCTATGAAACCAAAATCAAGAACCACGTTGAGCCATACAGATGGCTTCCTCTCCTTACTTAGCGACCCGCCAACCTCGAGTGAGCGCGTTTTAGACAAGTGCTACTTGCTTCCTGGGCAGACCGCCACCCTCACACTCACTTGGACCCAAGGTGCGAGTGCGGGTGTCAAACCCTTCAGGGCTCTCTCGGACAAGAGCACGTTGACCCAATGGTGTCAACCTTGTACTTTTTCCCCTCCCTACCTGTTGCTTTCCTTGTCTTTTCAAACGTCTCTATTGAGCTTGCGCGGGAATCGGTTCTGGAAATGCCAAATGTTCAGCATTCTGGCCTCAGGTGTTTTGTCTGTGACGAGCGACAGCCCATCAGCATATCTCATTATATCACCTTGTTTGGAGAAGCAGGCCGAGACGTTCTATCTGGCGCGGTTGTCCATGTCAGCCTCGCAGACAGATGAGTGAAAGGCCAGACAATCGCCGCACGATAACCTCTTCTAAATCCTTCAGCACGTTCGGACAGATGATAAATATCTACTCGGGTAATGAAACGTGTGCAAATGCAGGTTGGGTATTTTCATCAAACGCACTAACGAGCACAATGGCAGCCGCCGTACGATCCAGACGGAGACCGTCTTTGTTCTGGGGGGGCGCAACAATTCAATTACGGGATCATGTTGTCTCACTGTCTATTCTTCATTATAAAAGAGCGCAGTCCCGGTCTCGATAGTTGAGGCTTATTTCCAGGATGTAATAAGCTTTTTAACTGGAGGGGACAGACTTCCTCTTTTCGCAGCAATTGCTTTTCAGTGAAGCTGCGTGTCTTGGATAAATAGATAACTGGAGTGGCACTCCATCGGGGAGTAACGGAATACATGTACCGTCGTTATGTAATCAGATTACAAAAAAAAAAAAAGTAACTGTATTCCATTAGAGAGAGAGAGAGAGAGATTGCCGCAGCTTAATAATGCTAACCTACAAAGAGAAAAACATTACTTGTTTGCTTGTGGAAAGAAACAAAAAACATTGCTCTAAAAACATATTCATGATGAAAACCAAAAAGATTAATTTTGCCCTTTTCTACCATATAATTTCATTAAAAATACATTAAGTAGTTGTTAGGTAATATTGGCAACAAATATCTTTAAACAACAAAAAAACATTCAACTATCCTTGAGGGAGGTAATAGCAAACAGTTATGAAACCATACAATCCGCCGTTGAGGATAAAAAGTTGAATTTAAATAGTTTTCCTTGACCTGTGTTCTAAAAACAGAAACACCTGCTACTTGAGCCAATTTGACCCAATTTTCTGTCTTGTTTTGTTCAAGATAATTGTGTTGAAAAATTGATCCAAGTGCCTTTTAACTCGTCCGTCCGTCCGTCCGTCTTCTTCCGCTTATCCGGGGTCGGGTCGCGGGGGCAGCAGCTTTAGCAGGGAAGCCCAGACTTCCCTCTCCCCAGCCACTTCAGCCAGCTCATCCGACAGGACCCCAAGGCGTTCCCAGGACAGCCGAGAGACATAGTCTCTCCAGCGTGTCCTGGGTCGTCCCCGGGGCCTCCTGCCGGTAGGACATGACCGGAACACCTCCCCAGGGAGGCGTCCAGGAGGCATCCGAACCAGATGCCCGAGCCACCTCAACTGGTTCCTCTCAACCTTTTAACTCATTTTAACTCAGCCTTTTAACTCATTTGGGTAATTTCGTATTCACTTGTTTTTGGATTATAGCCAGCCCCCTCCAAAAAATGTTTCTTATCTTGATTACAAAGACAAAATAAAACATTATCTTCTTGGCAGAGGCTTTAACAAACCTCTTCAGCAAAAGTAAAAAAGTTTATATTCAAATGAGATTTTCTTAAGCCTGTGCTCACCAATCACACACTTCCATATAAATCAGTTTTAAATTGTCTTTGAATAATCCTATTAATCAAGAAATATCTTGGGGGGGTCATTGTCTCCCTGATAGAGGTAATAACAAACCTCTTTGGTGGAGGTCAAAAAGTTTAATTGAAATGGGTATATATCCTTGGACAACAGTTTTTGGTTAAGCTGTTTTTGTGTTATTGCTGTTTACAAGTAGGAGTAGGAGATATCCTTGGGAGAGGACCGGTAATAAGAAAGGTTCTTCCTTGGTGGAGGGAAAACACTTAATTTGGGATTTTTTTTGGGTGCATGCCCTCCTCGACAGTTTTGTAGAAATCGGCACATAACGTCCTTGGTGGAGGTAATTACAGTATAACATCAAACGCATGACACAGGCATATATTAAAGCAATGCTAACGTTTACTTTGGTTGCGTAACTGCCTGATTGCTATTAGGAAAAAAAAATACATAGTGAAGCTGGCCTCCATGCTAACCCCTTAGTAGGGGATTTATTATTATTATTGTTGATGGGTTGAAGGGTAGGTCAGCCTCTTCGCAGCTCACTTTCACACCATTGAGCCATCATGTTTCCAGATCACATTTGAGGATTCTAGAGTCATCCAAACCCACCACTACCATAATTGAAAAATGGAATAAAAGAAATGGTTTTAACAATGCTTGTCATGTTTATAGGGCTGCCTCAGGTTTGAGAAACGGATTAATCCAGGTGTGTCTGGCCATTGTTGTTGTGGTTACTGGGGTCAGGCAAACCTGGATTCATCCGTTTGTCCAATCATGAAAGGCAGGAAATGAAGGAGTGGTACTGAGTTCAGGAAGTAGTGGATTTGTGCAAAGAGCCCATTAAATAGAATAAAAACATATATAAGGTTAGAGCCGGAATCTTCTCGCAAAAACACTTTAAACAGTGTAAAAATCAATGACCGTTGAAGTACAAACATTTTAATTTGTCTCCTTCGCTACTGTGGAATTGGTTCAATATAGTAGCATGATTATCCTGTCAATCAAAGTTTAAAAAAAAAGAACACATTAAAAACAAATATGGTGAATGATAAACTTACAAACTGTTTTCTTCCTAGTGAGCTAGCTAGAACCGTGGTTAACTTTTCACTCTGGTATTTCTGGATGCTGCAATTATCTATTTATTTATTTTTTAATCTATACATGACTTTTGAGTCATTCTTATGTGCAACAAATTCACAAATTGTTTGCTTTGCTACTGAGCTAGCTACTACAGTTATACAGTTAGCAATAGCATTTTTACAGATTGCGAACGGCATATGATTTTTTTTAGCCTTTGTGAAATAGTCTGCTGCCTAAATTAAGGGTTGAAAACTATTTGATTAATTCAATAGATATAATCTAGATGTCATTAATTCATAAATAATGCAAATGTTATTTTGAATGACAATCCAACAAAATTGTTCACTTTGTTAATGAGCTAGCTACAACAGTTATACAGTTAGCGATAGCATTTTTACAGATTGTGAACTGCATATGATTATTTTAGCCTTTGTGAAATAGTACACGATTTTCAAGTCATAATTCATCAATAATTAAGGTGTCATTTTAAACCAAAAACTCAAAAGTTGTTTACTTGACTAGCAAGCAAGCGAGCTACAAACTTTAGCTGTAGCATTTCTGATGGCTAAATTACCGGTCACAAACTTGATGCTACAATGATCTAATTCTTTAGTAAATCACTTCCAAAGGTAACTTTAGCATTTTTGATGGCTAATTTACATGTTGCCAACAAATTATGATTATTTTATTACGAATAGATTACATTCATAAATTCATAAATAATAAAGCCAAGAAAATTCATATAAAGTATTTGCTTCTCGCTGCAGCATTTCTGCTGACTAATTTACAATTACCATTTCTAGCTTTCATGCATTAAATCAATACATAAATCAATTTACATAAATTGGTAAAAAAAAAGCCATTATCGTGAACAATCCAGCTACAATGAAAGAGAGTCTTGATAAACTGCAAAGGTTGTGGTCATAACATCTTTCCCTAATAGAACGACTCCATGATGCTTCCTGTATACAGAAAATGCGCCTTTGGTATTAAGGAAGTATGAATTATGCATTCCTGCATAAATTATCTATTCCAACTCAGCATGGGATTATTTCGAAGCATCATCTCGTATTGGTATGTCCCGGAATAAACTAGATCTATGATTTGGGGTGAAATAATGACAAATATCATCATAATGTAGCTCCGCACTGATGCTCGCGCCATTAAAGCAAATGCAAATATGAAATGGGAGCGCGAGTGGAAAAAGAAGCACAATGAGAGTTTCATAAGTGGGCGGAACGCAGCGGCTGATTAAAACCAGATTTGAGATTTGCAGATGAAATATGATTGCGGGTAACCAACAGTCTGGCTGCTTGAATTATTGTCATCATTTGAGTCGCAGTAATATGGAAAACAAAGAAATGTGAAACTTTTCAAAGTGCAAATTTGGTCGGAATTGTGGCGTGAAACTGAATGAATGAGACGGCCTTGTTGACTTTCAGGAAGGGCTTTTGACTGAATTTCCCCGATTCAATCGATTAATTGGTAGTTGGTAAAGATTGCTACTAGTGGGATTGTTCTGAACTCCTGTTCCATTGTTAGTGTAGTCAATTCCTCTTTTATTTTTATTTTTATTTGTATTTTTTTTTTATTATTATTTTTTTTTTCCCCAGGAGAGCTCAGTATTGTTCATTCGATTTGACATCATCATTGCTCTCCTTTTTTTAAAAAAAAACAAACAAATAAATTTAAAAAATTTAATAAATGTTTTTTTTTTTTTTTTTTCAATTCCTCTTTTAAAAGCTGTTCTTATACTGTGAGGCCTTCACTCTCTCATCTCCTTTTCTTCATAGTTTGACCTGTAATTAGTTGTTAATGTATGGCTCCCTCATAGTTCTTTTTATTTTGTTTCATTTATTGTACTAAAATATATGATAGGCAAGCATCTTTTCAGCTGAATGCGCTAAATGGTAATGTCAACTTTTCTGAAGTGGATCCATACTTTTCAGTCATTATTTTACATTAGGCCTCATACACTACATCTCCATTATTTCAGCCTGACAAGCTCATTTGTGTGGACCGCATGCAATCATTTCAGTTACAAATGGTCTCGATTTCCCTCCTTCTCAGAAAAGATCAATTATTATATTCTATGTGTTGCTTTGGCATGGGGAGATTTATCGAAGTTATTTTCCATCATGCTCATCAAGTTGCCGGGCTCGTGGCTAATGGTTTATATAAAGCACACATGACGGGGGGGCGGGGGGACCGTCTCATTTCGGATGCATGCAACTTTAATGGCGAGGTGATGAATCGGGCACTTGCAGTACAGTGAGTTGTATTACATACAGACATGATTCCGGATGCACACCGCCGGCATGCTTGAGTGCTGGTGAAGTACACTAACTTTGATTTTCCTGAAAATGTTAAATTATTCATGCCGGCGATCCCCCAACATCGCCGCCTCCTCCCCCCAGTGCTTTCCTGGCTAAGGCTGTTTTGCTGAGCTAAAAGTCTCAATTGTGCATTCTTGGGTTCTGGCTTGAAATATATAAACGCAACAGTGTTTTCGCTCCCATTTTTTACGAGATGAACTCAAAGATCTAAAACTCTCTTCCAGTCAAGAAGGGGAACTGTATGTAAATGTCTGCTTACTAACAACATCACACATTTGTTCAACTAGGAGTCGACATGTCTGTCCTTTGTTCAATCAAGAGGCGGGAAGAGGAACCTTTTATCTTTTGGTTATAAATGAGTGGATGTTCTGTAGACTGGTACACACTTGGGGGCTCCACTTTGCATTCACATGTGGGTGTCCTAACTGTGTCTTTAGAAGCTTCTAAATAAATTCTTTGCAAAGAAACCTTCTCCATCAGATCTCGGATACAATTATTTGGAACACGCAAAGATTACACTAAATATAGTAATCTAATAATTCCTTCAATAGTGAGCACTTCTCCTTTGCCGAGGTAATCCATCCCACCTCACTGGCTGATTTAGACACCATGATTAGTGCACAGGTGTGCCTTAGACTGCCCACAATGTGAGGCTTTGTAAAGCGCTTTGGCCACTATAGCTAAAAAAAGGAAGGAAAAAAAAGAGAAACATTCAATAGGGGCTGATTACTGATAAACCCAAATTATGGTGGCAGGCTTTTGCTTTGTCTTTATTGACAATCCACGCAAGGCAATGGATTCTTCATGCCTCATGCTTGCACTTCACTCACTGCAACATTCATAATCACTCAAGATTGAGGGCATGCCTCTGAAGTGTTGCGCTACGTGAAACGCTGTATCTAGGCCAACATGCTGCACATGTGACAAACTCCAAACACATACAACTCCGCCCCCACTCTGGCGGCTCATCTTCCCGCAGGGAAATATGCGCGGCAATCATTCACAAACGCCGAAGACCACCTGCCGCAATACACACCTCGCTGTAGCAGCTACGCCCACGCGCCAATTTCATTTTACAGCTGTTGTGTTGTCAGGCTGTCGGCTAATTGTTATTATGGACGCATAAACTGTCATATAATACGGTCAAAGACATTTTGATGCCCATTCAAATATTTTCGGTGACGGGTGGGGAGGGGGGGGGGGGGGACGGGAGTGGCTGTGGATGCCCTTCCCTTTGCACGCCCCTGGCATCCATTTTAATGTTTTCAATATCTGGCCCAGTATCCACGACAATCACAGCTTGTCACCTTTGCCTCCATCCTGCTTTAACCAGGCTGGCTTGAAATGGGATTGTGTAAATATAGCATTAGCATTCTGGTGACAGCTGTTCACTTGCATTTGTCTAAAATAGAAAGGGGAAGTCAACCCCCCAAAAATTTCTTGACAATAATATGTTCTATGCAGCCCCACTAGTCGAAATATGTTATTCTGGTTAATATTGCGTTAGTGGAATGAGTTAAGCAGCAAAATGCAGCCGGGTTTTTTTCCATCTCAGGGGGGCGGCCATTTTGCCACTTGCTGTCGACTGAAGATGACAGCAATGTTGCTCAGTTGTCCGGTAACAACCAATCACAGCGCAGCTTCAGAAAACAGCTGAGCTGTGATTGGTCGTTTTGCCTGTTGAGCAACTGTGATGTCATCATAAGTCGACAGCAAGCGGCAAAATGGCCTAAGATGGATAAAAACGTCTGGATTTTTCTGCATAACTCATATTCCACAAATGTAATATGAATCTGAATGTCATGCAGACTTAGAATAGAGAGGTCACATATTATTGTCAAGAAATATTTAAGGTTGACTTCCATTTTAAAATCTAGCTTCACTTGACGTGCTACTACTATTATTCCAAAAATGCCTCCTCCCATATTCAGGTTTTTTTTTTTTTTTTTTTTACATATAACTTTATCAACATATTAAATAATATATACAGTATATGAATCATAAATGCAATTCTGCTAGTGACCAGTATTAATGTAACAAGTTTGGCGGTGCAGCCTGATGACAGCAGTCTCGTACTCTCCAACCTTATTCAAGTCTGATGGAATCAAAGTGTTAACAGAACCTTGGCGGCATCGTCCGCAAGCACACATTCGCATTAGTGCAAGTAGGACAATTAAGTTGAGCAATACCTCATTTTTCATTTCATAATGAGACCAACTGCAGACCGATCACAGAGCGACACATTTGTAATATTTATAGTGTCAGCTAATGCAGTGTATGGCTCATATGTGTGTAAGATTAACAAGCGTTAGAAGTTTGTTCAAGAAGTTTTGCTGCGAAGAAAAGGTGACCATGCTGTGTAATGTATTCAAATAGAATTCCACCGGAAGGCCGCTTGTTTGCGTCGGGTCTTTTGTCAATGTGTCCAGAGCTTCGTGTTTAATGGCCTTCTCAAATAATAGGAAGAATTGCAAAGCACGTTAAATATGCAACGTGTGTGCATATTTACTCACAGAGTCAATATGTGTTCACCTGAGCGCATTTTCTTGGAGTCTACATAGACTTGCATCGACTTCTAAGATTATCAGACATAGATGAGAACATGTTATTGGTTCTTACTGAATTTATTTTTATAACTCTAATAGTGAAGAATGTTAAAATCATACATAGGATTTTGCCCGTATAGTTATATAAATAAAGACTTTGGGTAAATATCGCCTTTGTTGTCCTCATCTCAATCATTCAGTCATCATGAAAAGTAAAAGGGTTAGGTAAGGTTTTTCCAAACGAACAAATTTAACTTATCATCTCACAATATAGATCAATAATAATGCACAAAGACGTACATTATCAAATGAAACAACAACCGTTGCTTTCTGTAGGCATAAAAAGCAGGATTAGAGCGGATTGTCTTTAGCAAAAATGACGCTGGACTTGAAATACTTCCTGTTTTCACTTGTTTACAAAGTTGTTGTTTTTTAAGTTTTTGATCATGTACATTCTATTTTCATAATCCTACTGAACATTTTTCGTGCCCCTAAAAATTGGAGGAAAAAAAAGTGAAATATTAACAGATATAAAATCCTTTCAGAAATTTGAAATATATTTGTTAAACTTTACTACTAACATTAGTCAAAACTGTCCACCCTGTCAGCAAGATCATATTTTTCTTTTTTCATGTACATATGCTTGCAGTAAAATAAAGATGGCAGTAGTTAGACAAATTTTTCTATTTCGATTTCCATTATTTCCTATGGAAATTTTGTTTAATAAAAAAAAAAAAGTGAAAATTAATGACCAATCATCTTGCCGAATTGGATTGATTTCATCTTTTAATCTGAAAATAAATGATTTGTTGTTGTTTTTCGGACAATCTGCTACAGTTTGGAGTTGAGGCCATAGGAACTAGAAATTCTGTTGCTAACCAAAACAGCTGCACCAAAACACATAAGTTATACGTTCACCTTTAAACTTTCATATGGAAACCTTTATGAGGGGTGCCAGTTACTCACTTTTCTCTCTCTCTCTCTCTCTTAGCCACCACATGAATAATGACTTGAGAGCCGAGTTAAATGAGAAAGAAGAAGCCGAGCGGCCTAATGACGCTTCGCATGCCACGTTTGCTCTCCCGCTGAGTACAATTCATGTGGCCGCCGCAATTTGACAATTCACAGTGTCGACAGAAAGTGGAGGGGCACTTTGTAAAATGTCTGGCAGGCCAATTTTAACATTTATTTGCAATGATTCCAAGTTTCATGACCTTTATTTATTTATTTTCGCCATGCAAAAACATAACCTCGAGGCTTGGCGACATTTGGGTTTGCAGAGACGATGGGGAGGTGCGATAGTTCTTGAGGAGGTGTGTTAGCATGGCGTGTGATGAGCAGTGAGCGTTTTTTGCAGCCTTCGGGCGCCGGGCGGGGAAAAGATCGCAGAGCAATAATGACAAGGTCGCAGCGGCCGGCTGGAGCTGCGAGTGGCGTCCGTCGCCGAGCGTAACCCGGAGTGCTCGGACGCGTTGTTGGGAAGTTGTTGTCCTGCACCCTGCGAGAGACAATTGACGTGCGGTGAGCGTGAGGAGGCAACCTGCAAAGTCATTTCGATAAACAGAGTATAATGTTCCCTGGGCATTGTGTTGCACCGTCTGGCAGGACGGCATTTTATTTTGGTGCTTTCGCTTTCTATTTTGGTTTTGGAATTTTCATTGTAGTTAGTTTTTATTTTGTTTTGTGTTTTTTATTTTATTTTATTTAGTTTTATTTAGTTAGTTTTAATTATTTTTCTGGGCAGCTCTGTTAGTTTTCATTAGTTTTTGTTATGTCAAAAATGCTTATAGTTTTCATTTTGTTTTAGTATTAGTTTAAAAATATACTTAAAATCACATTTAAAATCATGCTCATGTGTTAAATTAATTACCAAAGACAAAAACTAAGGACATTTTCAATATAATTATAGTTAGTTTTAGTTAGTTTTGTAAATGTAATATGTAGTTTTAGATAATTTTAGTTTTTATTTTATTTTGTTAACAAAAATGTTTTTGGAATTTATTTCGTTAGTTTTAGTTAACTAAAATAATCTTGATCCAGGCCCACCGCAACATACTTTTTTTTTTAGGCCTTATCACATTTAATTTTATTAAAACAGACTTGAAAATAAATAAATTTCAAGCCTAAAATGTTTATAATAATAATAATAATAATGATGATAATAATAATAATAATTATAAAGTGTTTCGATCCAAACTTTTATGTTTGATCCAGGGTAATACAATAAATAATTTTCATGATGACCATTAAATTTTGAAGCCTTGTAACTTTGTTGGATCTTTTCAGCATAACAGTGTTTTTCCCCTGAAGTTGGTTGCATCATTACTTAAAATTCTGTTAATGTGTCTGATGGCAACGCAGCCTTTAAAATCTTTGTCTTTTTCATTATCTTTATCCATTAGTGAGAAAAAAAAAAGAGATGGTCATCATAGAGTTGAATGAATGAATTAAAGGATTTTTTTATTTATTTTTTTTACATTTTCTTATTTAATGTTAAAAAGCTGCTGTAGTTGGTGTCGCAACATTTTCATTTCCATCGTGACCCACCCTTCATCATTTATAAATGGTGATGTTCTCAGGGTTAAAAATGAAAAAAAAAAAATCTGCATGTTGTCGTCGCCCTGCACTCTGCACTTTAAGGTGGATTAAAGTCGCTGTGCCATGTTATTTTAGTGGTAGGGAGGTGAAAAAAAAACACCCACCACCATCGACTCACTCTGAACCAAGTCTTACATGAGTGGAGATTCAATTAAGGGCCTCCATCTCAATGCCTGGAATGTGTCTGCACTGCAGAGACGAAGAGCTTGTTGAAGTCTTTTTTTTATTTTTATTTTTATTTTTTTACTCGTGATTGGCCTATTCATCAATTGATTACGTTTTAATCATCACATAAAAATATTTGACACAATAAATAATGTCAAGTACATTACAGTACATGCTTGCCAAACCCAACTGGAATGGACATCGTAAATAAATACAGTTGGCTTTCCCTGCCTTTTACCCAGGAATGCTAATGCTAAAAAATAATGCTAACATGAGCGTTAAATACAGTAGACACAGGATTTTCTTCATTGGGAAAATCCAGAAGATCACGATCAGAACCCACCAAATTTCTTCACCTCTATCCAAGACAAACTAGCCATGCTCGTACTGGAGCGGCGCTAATGCTAGCTCCATGTTTTTGCATTAACGTGATATTGTAAGGACCCTGATTTTTACACTTCAGACATTTCGTCCTGTCTGTAGGTGTCTTTGTCGCTCGTAACTTCATTTGTTAACTGCTATTCATTGCCGCAAAAAAACAAACAAACATCAATGCCTCTAGCGGAATGCTAGGACGTGCGCTAGATGCTAACAAGTGATAGCGTGAAAGCAGCTGGATCCTGAAAAAAAATGAACAAAAGTGCTCAGCGGGAAGGTGTGACGCAGCGGGGATGAACAACACAATCAAAGTGACGAGGATTTGAAAGGACTGAACACAAAAAAAATAGTCAGACGTAACACAGCTGGGTAGAACGCATGGAAGGGAAAGCAACTTGATGACCTTGCGAGTTCGTGTGCATCCCATAATGTCGTCACATTCATCTAAATGACAACAAACTGGCGGGGCCTCAGCTCTAGATCCTAAAGTACTATTGTATACAATCATCCCAAAATGGTGGAAAATAATTTATCCAAACGAAGCTCCTCAACTCACTTCAAATTGTTTCCTTGGCACCAAAATGCCAGCAGATGGAGCCTCCAAAATAATATCTGCCAATTCGTGAATGCCAAACTGCGAATATATGGCAGTTCGCTGTACTCATCAGTCCCCACTTTGCTGCAGCACTTGTTTTTTTTCTCTACCTCAAGTCTCCTTGTGAAGAGAAGTAAATAAAGGAGACCCTCGTTCTCCTGCATTGTTGTTAATTGTCAGCGCGCCTGGCTCCGACTGATGATGAAGTAATCTAAGGTTTACAGAACCGTAACACCCACCGTACGAGTCATGTAATCCTTAATGAGCATTGTTAATCTCCGCGTTTGCATGCGGTCAGTCATCTTTCCTGCCTTTGTTTTTGTGCAACCGCATGCAATAAACGGAGCCTGTTGTTCTGCAGAATAATGCGAAAGCGACGGTAATTACTGCTGTGCTTGTATACTTGCAAAAGGAAAGCAAAAAAGCAAACTAGAGAAGGACAGTTCTGGACAAAATGCCACGGGGTCAGGATGCAGTGCTTTATCATCATTTTTTGTTGTCTGATCGTGACTGTCGCCTTGTATTTGTTTACAATAAAAAGCCAACAAAGCCACATTTTCTCATTAACAATGTCAGTATTATACTTAGTTCCATTTATTTTACATTTTAGTATAACTATTAACTTATTACTTAGTACATAACAAAAATAAATCAATGATAACAATAATTTAAAAAAAAAGTTTTTTTCATTATTTTGTCTCATTACTTCAGTAAAAGTGATTTTATTTTTTTTACTAATATTTGTTTTTTTTTAAGTACTTATCTGGGGGGAAATCATTTCTATTGTCTATTGTCTTAATTTTTTTTCATCCAAAAAATACCATTTTTATTTAAAAAAAATAAATGATGTATAAGAAAAAAATGATTAACAATTCTTTTGTTGTCCATTTTGTTTGAAGTATGTCGTTTTATTTTAAATAGGGAATAAATTAGTCATTTTAAAAAAAATAGATATAATAAAATAATAAAAATAAAAGTTTTTAAAACTGACTATTAAAATATTATATATATATATATATATATATATATATATATATATATACACAATTTTTTGCTGCACTGTTGTGGCATTGATTTTATGATGTTTATTTAAAAAAAATTTTTTTTAACTCAAATTAAGCATCAGTAACATTTAAATCTTTATAAATGATTAAATGAGTAAAATCAATGACGTATCCATTAATGGCTGTTTTAGTTTATGTAGTACCTTCATGGAACTGAAAAAAAGAAAAAAAAAGAAACAGAGTTTGTAATGTATAATGCACCAAGTCGTGCCCCGGGCACCGTCCTCCATCTATATGCAGCCAGCCAGAGAGAGGTGGCATGTGACTTTGCTGTTGAAAAGGCATCACAATGCAAGATGCATGAGCGGGTTGTGCGTATAGATTTTGAAGCGCCGTGCGATATTGCACTGCTAGAAATGTGTTCTTGCGCCATGATATGGTTCTATGGTGTAAAGTGTAATAACATAAAACACATGCTGCGCATAGCCGGCTTGATGCATATTTAAAATATGTGCTTTGATGAATGATTCATGGCCTTTGGCTTTGGGTGAAAAAGAGGCATATTATGTCCATTTTTAGGGGGGGATACGATGATGGATATGGCTGACAAAGATACAAAAAGTATATTTGCTTCTCTTAACATTTAAACCCAAGAAAATCAGCTACACTGATTAGTTATAAAGACAACGTCGTATTCTTTATTGTTGCCGGTGGTGTCCGTGATTACTTAGATTAGCGGTCGATCATATTGGTGACAAGGCTGGACGCCCCCATTTTATGCTAGTACTAGCATTAGCGCTAACATCACTGTTCAGAGTGACAAAACTTGTCAGACACCGTTATAACAAAACATAGATCCAACTGTAAGAGTCCTGGAGCAAAAAAGGCTTTTAACATTAATACACTGAAGTATTTATATAATTTTAAAAAGTGCTTTTGTCACATGTTATGTTAGCATCATTTAATGTAGCCTAGTTTTAACAAAGTTGTGTGCAGTCTTAAAAAAAATTGAAGATGTTAGGTACAATTTAGCTTTAGCTTTATACTAGCTACCTAAAATAAATGAATAAAATAAAATCTGTACATTTCATAGAAGCTAGCTTTCATTATATCTAAGTTTTCTTTTACAAAGTTGTATCTTATTAAGAAAAATAAAATCTCAAAGGCATTTATCGCATGACTTTGAAGGAAAAAAAAGTGACAAGTCCTTTGTAATATTTGGGCTTTTGTGGCTTTGGAGCAATAAAACCGCAATAAATCTAATAGGTGATAATGTGTTTTCGTAGTCACACAACCTCCATGAAGGTGAATGTAATAAAATCTTACTCAATAAGCGCTCTTCACACCAGAACATAAAAGAGCTTCTGTATCACAATTTTTTTTCCGACAGGACACTGTTGTAATTAGGTTAAAGAAAATCCACTTTATTCTTCTTTGGGCCAAGTACAAGATCTGAAGGAGGAAACTAAATGACATTCTGACGTAGACATTCCAACTGTGCTTGACGGCTATCGTCCCGTACGATTGGCTAGTGTGAGGGCTCTGAACGGCACAAAGAACAGTTCAGTCATTTTGGCTATGATGCCCTTAACATGCTTGTTTTGAGGATGTGTAAACAGGAAGGCTGAAACCGAGATTCAAACTCAGAACCTCCGAATTGTGAGGCAGAGATGCTCGCCACTAGTTCACTGTGCTGCTATTGACACAATCAACAAAATGTTTACCTTGATCCAAATAAAATTGTGCCCACACAACAGACTGGCCCACAGTATGACTCGGAATCCAATGTATCCCCCTGGGCTTCCCCAAAGTTATACAATATACATGCTTTCACACACTGCGCTGTAATTCCCATCTGGCGAGGACAATAAAAAAAAAAATTGTTTGCGGGGCGTGAGGGGGAATTCTCCAGTTTCATAATTGATGCATTCAGTCACATCTCATACTTGCGTTTGTCGTGCGACTGCAAATTAGCGGCGTATATTAGCGAGCGACGGACCCAGATGCAAACATGCACTGGCTCCTTTCTCACGTTTGGCAAAGCACTTCCTCCTCGCACACCACCTTTGTTTTGCTGGTACCGTGCCTCCACCATGCCTGCTGATTCAAGAGATTCATTTAGCGTCATTCCTTCCGCACAACTAGTTTTCAACGTTTAGAAATAGAGATAGAGATATCAGGAGACAAGCAGATAGATAGATAGATAGATAGTTTGCTAGCTAGCTATCAATTACATAGATAGATAGATGGATAGATAATAGCTAGTTTGCTAGCTAGCTATCAACTACCTAGATAGAAAGCTAGCTAGCTATCAACTACATAGATAGATAGTGAAGGAATTTAAGGAATTTTGTCCTCTTTGCGTGTTCCAAAAATGAAGATAGGTTTAATGTAAGAAAAATACACCTTTTGCAAAAATGATTTAATAAAAAACAGAGAGTCTCTGGACATACAACAGCTTCTGATTTCATCACTTAAAGAACGTGGGATTTCAGAGCGTCAAATGTGCTCTTCTACGTGTAAAATAGCTTCTTATAGTTAAAAAGACCTCCTCCTTTTCATTTATAGACTAAACATACTCTCTGGTACTTTTCCGTGAGCAGATGGCGTAAACAAGGTCAGGTGGATGTTTTTGAGACAGAATGTGTTATATAGTTGAAGGATTTTCCCATAGCAAAATCTCACAAACAAGTTGAATCAAATTTACCGTGGCCGTGACTGATGAAGAAAGTAAAGAGTGTGTGTGTGTGTGTTATTTCAAAGCAAATTTTGTTTTCATGACCGAGATGTGCGTGTACAAATAAAACAAGGAATTTTGGACCAATCAGTGTATACCAGCCAAAGGAGTGTGTGTGTGTTTTTGAGACAAATTCTGGTTCAAGGGATAAATGTGTTTTCGCACAAAGTGCTGAGAAGGAACTTTTTTAGACTAAATAATATGACCCAGTTTAAGGTCATATTATACCGAAATCAACACCATCTGCTCTGCACAGGACACAAAATATTTCTTATAGGTTAATATGAAGAATTAAAAGGTTCATAATGTGTAACAATAGTTGATATATGAAATTAGGTATTAAAAATGTTATAATATCTTTCAATAGATAGATGGATGGATGGATAGATAATAGCTAGTTTGCTAGCTAGCTATCAACTACATAGATAGAAAGCTAGCTAGCTATCATCTAGATAGATAGTGTTGACAAATAGGCCCGGGTGTCAAGCACAGATCACGTCACACTGAGTTAAAAGATTTATGAAAAAAGGGGAGAGACGAACCAGCACAAGACCAGAAGTGGGGGAGAGAAAAATCAATGAGAAGCGATGCTGTAAATCTGCGTAGCAGGAACCAGGCTTGAAAGTGGAGGTCTTAACGCAGCTGAGAGGGTGAACAAGCTTCCTTAAAACCGCCTCACAAATCTCCCGGCAGATTTACAGTCAGACGTACAGGCGATATGCTACAGTAACCGTGCACGCATTGTTCGTGTTCTTTTGTTTTCACGAAGCGTTGATAGGCTTGAACAAAAGGAGCTGCTATTCTTTGTAGCTTACCTCGTCAGAGAGTTATGGTCATGTGTAAAGATTAATTTGTTCATTTGCGTAGTATCAGGTATAGCGTTTACTGTTTTTGACCATTTCAGTTTCCCTGATTTTTGGTGGGACATGACACACTTGTGCGTCCAGGATGAGTCATCCCTCTTACACTGTACAAGAACTGAGGGCCTTTGTTCCATTAGTGGCACAATTGCGAGTTGCTTTGTTATCATTTATCATCACAGCAACGGCATGCTGGTTAGCTAGCTAGCTACTGTATATGCCTACAGTCCAGAAATGCACCATATCCCTCATAGCCACAGTTTACAGAACAGCTCAGCGCCATTATTAAAATTCCCAAGTGTTACCATCGTATTGGATAACCCTGCCGCCCATCCGCGGCATCCAAAAGCCTCTTAGCGCGCAAGCTAGCTGGTAGCTAGCCTCTCGTTGCGGGGTAAAGCCCTGTGACGACACAGATATATTCAGTATTCCACACACCGGAGGCTTTAAGCGGATATATTTTTTGTGGCTCAAACATGTATGCATATGTTAGATGTACAAACGTATATGATTGACGGTTCAAAGACGTGCGGTACGTGTTTTCAGCGCACAGCTTCCATCAACCATTTTTTAGGGTAATGTAGTAGCTCCAATTGATGACTGTTTTGGGATGATAGTTTTTCATATGTTAATGATTTCAACTCTTAATAAACCGAAAGAAATTCTAATTCTTTTTAGGGGTGTTATCAATTACTTGCGTTTTTTTGCAGGGACAAATAATGTCAAAACAATACTTGAACAAAACTTGTCTTGCAGGTAAAAAGAAAAGGTGCTGTTTTGTCCTACAGCGTGCTGTCATCATAAACAAGAGTCTATTCTTTCATACTCCAGGGGTCCGCCCCAGTGGCTGTGTTGCTCCCCCACCCCCGTCCTCTGAACAGCTTGTTTCCTGACGACGACAACACGAGCCTATCCCCTTTGAGAGTCGTTTCATAAAATCATCGCCGCAGGCAGAAACGCAGCCACATGAGAGAAAGAGTCTCGTGGATTTTTGGATTCCCTCCATTGCATAACATTTACATACATTGTTTACGGCCATGTTGCGAAGTCAGTTGAGCAAGAAGTCAACTGGTGGTGGAAGCAATTACAGCTCATTCTATTACACATTTATCGCGATCATCCGTGTCACGCCATGAGAGGTGGAATCATAGTCCGTCCTAAACTGCCTGTAAAAGTTGGAATTTTTCCAGCTATCTGGAATTGGGGGGGGGGGGGGGTGGGGAGCAACATCACAGATAGTATCAGAGTCGTAATAGACAGCAGGCATGGCGGTTAAAATTTAAAATCGTAAAAGTAGGTTGACTGAAAATGGAACCATGTTTGCGCCGGTCCACGTTTCTACATGGACCTTTTTTGTAGACGCACGCAGTGCACAGGACATTGTTGAGCTTATTGTCCCATAGAGGTTTAAGACGATTGTTGAAGCAATATCTGTAAAGGGACTTTTAAGACACTATTACGTGTAAATATAATGATTTATGTGTGAACTAAATGGTGGTTACTGTTTGTTTGCCTTAAATGGTGCTCGCTAGCGCGCTAATGCTAATCGCGATTGCTAACTGTTTAGCATTGGCTAATTTTGTTGGTGTTTAATGATGTATATGTACCGAACATAAATAATGAGTAGGTATATACACGCAATAAAACTCAGGTTCAACCTTACTGGATTAAAGAAAAATAAAAAAAATAAAAAATTTATGGGGAGACAATTATTCAATGGAATAAACAATAGGATAATCAATTTTAAAAAGATTCAATAGTGACAGCTCTACTGAAAAACTTCACCCTCAAATCGCAAATTCAACGAAAGCCCATAAAGCCATTTAAGGGTGAACGTCAGGGTATGTTTAAAGTTGCAAAATGTTTGCCAACAGTTTTAATGGTTTTACTTGTCACAACATTCAGAATTTCCTTGCGACAAGAAAAACTGTCGGCGACCATTAAAACTATAGGGCGAACGTCTTTGCGACCTTGAACGAACCCTGACGAAAAAAATCAATATCCGCTACCCTCGCAAACACTTGCAAACGTTCACCGCTCAGTGGGGATTTGGGCTTTAGAGTCAAGGCAGTCTAAATGCTGTAAAAAAAAAAAAAATAATAATTATCCTTGGCATATTTGGACAGAAGCATGTCACAGACAGCCGGAAACTGTTTGAAATGTCTCGTTTAGAGCAACTGTCAGAAGGCATCACTGCTATAGATGAGCTCATGTTAAATATATTTTTGCTGACAAAAACAAGGACCCATGTTCATAGGGACATGTCCATTCTGTGGGAATTTGACAGATGGGTTAGTTTCATGTTGTAAATAGGGAGAACATAATGTGACAGTAGCAGCTGCCAGGACGCATTCCCCTCGCTGCGGATCACAAATAGTAAACCATCTGGCTGAAGATCACAAGGACTTGTGTTTCGAAGGGAAACACAGCAGCTATCGGGCAAAAAAAAAAAAAAAAAACAGCGCTCCAATATTTTAGTGAGCCGTGTCCGTCGGTAAGAATTTTAAAAGGTGTGTCACTCCTTTTGGATATCAGACACGGCGGGTAACAGGATCTGACAGGAGAGTTTCTCGCTGTCAGCTCCAGTTTCTTCCGCTTCCACGGACAAATTTGGGGATATCCGGTTGGAGATCGCAGGACGTTTCAGTTCAAGCGAAACAAGAGTGCAGAGTGTGTTTGCCAGAGCTTTTAGCCTCTTTTCTTGAACGCGACCTGACAGCGTTACTCCCAGAATGCAATGCCATTGTGACGACGAGCAAATTTATGGTGATGGGAGATGGTCGTTTGTTTTATGGAATACGAGTATGACATCTTGAAAATCCCTTGAAAATACATTGTGGATACTCCCAAAAGATGTAATTCAAGGCTAGACAGCTAGGGGGCAGGACATGCGCTGAAGTCAGAAATATCTTATTTACTCTGTTCGGCTATTTCGATTGGGCAGCTCTCCATCAATCTGAACTTGGAAAATGTTCCTCATCAGAGTTGGAAAATGTCATATTCCACAAACTAACCTCCAAAGGTATCCGCTACATATTTCTAAGAATACATTTTGGGGCCATTACTCATAACTTCACAACTTCATATCACCTCGGAGATCTCTTTCTGATGAATGTTATTTTATAGGGAAATATGGAGAAGAAATTCATTTGTGTTTGAGGCCCAATAAGAGGGGTACAACGAACCAAGTTATTTTAGTAAACTAAAACTAACGATATAACTGAAAGTAAAATTTGAAAAAATATTTTCGTTAACTAAATAAAATAAAAACGAAAACGCTGTAAAAGAAAAATAAAACTAACTGAAACTACATTTTACATTTACAAAACTAGCTAAAACTAACTATAATTATAGTGAAAATGTCCTTAGTTTTCGTCTTTGGTAATTAATTTAATACATGAGCCTTTGGGGTTGATTTTAAATGTCATTTAAGTAGTTTTAAATAAATAAATAAAAATTCTAATACTGAAAGTGTGTCGCACAGCAGTGACATCATCGAGCAGCAGCCAATAGAATGGCACCTTCAAATGACTTTTGTAGCTGACAATTTTGCGTGTTTGACTTTTGGCCCCAATGGCTCGCCTTGCCTGCTTTTTTCATTTAACTCAGTCGAAAACGCAACGCTAGGTAAGAAGCGCGTTTATTAAATCTTGCACACAAATAATACACTTTTTTAAACGAAAACTAATACTAAAATTAAGCATTTTTTTAAATAAGTAAAATTATTAAAACTAACTGATTTATTTTTTTTTTTTAACTTACTATAAGGAAAATTCCAAAACTATAATAACCCTGCCACAAAATGCTGTATTTAGTGTTCTCCTAATTGGCTTCATTAAGAGACACTCGCCCTTAAAAAAATGTTAATGTTAAAAAAACATTTTTTAATTTATTTGTTTTTTTTTTTTTTTAAAAAAAAGGAGAGCAATGATGATGTCAAATCGAATGAACAATACTGAGCTCTCCTGAGAAAAAAAAAAAAAAGAGACACTCGCCCCTTTCATACAGTTTCCATCAAATTGGTGCATCACGGGCATAATATTTCTTTGACCCTCTAATTACCATAATTACTGTGTCAGTGTATGACCTCAAACCTCACATCTGGCAACCCCAGCCACCGCTGCCGCACTGCCTCGTGCGTCATAAAAAATAAGTGAATGACTAAATGGGTGGCAACAATGTAGAAATGACAGTATTGTGAGTGAAATTACTTTTTAATTTAAAAAAAAAAATTCCTGGAGTTTCGGTTCCAGGAGTGTAATTACTTACAGCAACATATATTAATAATAAAAAATGTTTTTTTTAAATTGTTTATTTTTGAAACTGTAAACAAAAAATTATAAATAAACTACAAATTAACCATTTTATTTAAAAATGCGTGAACTTCCAAGTAGTTTGTGTAGAAATTGAACTTTCAACTCTGCACTGTGCTTCTCCGTCAGGTTAAGCATTACCATCTGGAGGGCCATATCGTACGGGGGGGGGGGGGGGGGGTCACTGGAGCCACCCATCCATGAAATGTCAATAAGCATCCATTCCCTGCCAGTAATGCATAAGGGATGCCCTTCTTCGGGCCACTTAAGGGCTAAGACACTTTCGGAATGTGGAGTTCTCTGCTGTAGTTCCCCGCGTTCCATTAGTGATCAACCTCTTGTTGCATTTATGTCAAGCGTGACATGCTCATGGGATTTGCGACTGTAGAAAACACACTAAGGTGAAACCCCAAAGAGGATCAAGCACTATTGACATTTTTGATGTACTGTATATATTTAGGCACCACATACAGAAAAGAAAAAAAAAATGTAAACCCCGACAATGAAATATTTAGAAGCACGCAATGTCGACTGGAATATCTTTGCGCACTTCATTTTATTCAGCGCACTTCCCAATTTATGCAAACAGCTCGCTTCTGTGGACAATGAGTTACTGAATAAAACATCGATATAAAGAATGTAGACAGCGTTGAGAGCTTCCGTTTGCATCAGACCAAACGCTGGAGAAAGCTGGCAGAGCAGAGACTCATTTTAAACAATTAAAATCAACAGCATGTTTTTTATATGACCCTTTTTTTTTCACTCTAAATAACATTTTCTTTTCCCAGTTATCTATTTTTTTTGATTGGCTTAAAATATTTTATTTGTCATACTATAAATTATTTTTTTGTGGAAAAAAAAACTAATCATGGTTATAGCATATTCAACAATGTCACTGTCCATTCAGTCGCCTTTCAATAAAGTTTTATCCAGTTAAACAATACATACAATTTGCATTCACACAACTAGAAAAATGTCAACCTAACTTCTAACCACTGTAACAACCTAAACGCTAAGACGCATACGATTAAATGCAGCAGAAATTAGGACTTTCAATGAAGTGTGTTGTTATGAAGCGGGTAAAGAAATGTTGTAAATCCAATCAAACCACTTGTGAGGCAAGGGGCCGCTGCATTTCTGTTAATAATATTACGTTTCAATCAACTACTTCATGGAAAACAAAACTTTTTTAGCTGACAAAGGACACAACAAAACAATTAATTAATCTCACATTTTAGTGTTGCTGATGTTTAATTTCCCCACATACGCACACAAAAGTGGGATCGAAACACCTATGTGGAATAATTGCCCCCCCCCCCCCCCCCAAAAAAAAGAAAAAAAGATCAATTAAAGAGTACAGACTATAGACTGCATGGACTGTCTGTGTGTACGCGCGTGTGCATGTGTGTGCATGTCTGTGGGTGAGATTTTTTTTTGGGGGGGGTCAGGTTTGCTCCACGTGGCGCACGCCTGTCTGCCTCCATCATGCTCACGTTAACAGCAGGCGCTCCACAGGATGTGTCATGTCATTATTCACCACCAGGGGCCAATGAAGGGAGCGGGGGAACTTCTAAACAGTCTGTGCTGGGGAAGACCTGAAGCATGCGTGTGTGTGTGTGTGTGTGTGTGTGTGTGTGTGTGTGTGTGTGTGTGTGTGTGTGTGTGTGTCTGTGTGTGTGTGTGAGAGAGAGAGAGAGAGAGAGAGAGAGAGAAAGAAAAAGGTGAGCAAATGAGGAAGCATGAATTTCTGTGAGTGCAACATGCCTGCGAGGTATTTTTAGCATTGTTTTTCAGCTGAAGCCCGCTACACGAATTTCTCAATCACACGCACACACACATGGAAAACACACACCACACACAAATGATATACACCCACTCAGACACTCTCAATAGAAAGTTCCTTCTGCTCTAATGACTGAGGCTCCAATTGTCCAAAGCGATATATCATTTCTGCTTGCCATGTGTGAAATATTAATTAATAAATAATGCGCAGGTGGAAGCCTTGAGTTGTATTGAAAAGTACGGAAAAGTATAAGGGACAGAGAGAGGGGGGGGCAGGATTCTGACTTTAAAGTGAGAATTCTGATTTTAACTCTTTGACTGCCAGACGTTTTCAGAAAAGGGATGCCGTGGGTGCCAGCCGATTTAAGCATTTTTGACTGATCTTTCAAGGTCCACAGAAAATTATGTGTTTGGACTATGGAAACACACATACTACCAAATGAAAGATTGGACTCTCATCTTCCATCAGAAAAAAAAGTTTGTTTCTACTTTTTTCTGTTTTTCAGTAATCAGCAATAGAAAATGGTTAGTTTCACCTCTGTTTTGAAACAAACGTTTTTTAACGTCTTTGGCACTCCTCCATAGGATTTTACTAAACGTTATTTAACGTTTTTGGCAGTCAAAGAGTTAATCTCAGCTCAGAAAACTGACTTGAAAGTAAGGATTCTGACATAAATTTGAGAATACTAGCTTTTTTTTTTCTTCTTCTTCTTCACTTCTTCACTGGCCCTAATCCTCTTCCGTAGCAAAATAACGCACTTGAAATAACTTTGGGTAAATTTTTTATATTATAATTATATAGAAGATTTAAAAAAAATAAATAAAAAAAAAGGGAACTGTAAACCCACATATATATGCCGATGAAAAACCTTAAAAAAGCAAAAGATAAAATTTCACCCCTTGTTACATAAACCGCATAATATATATATATATATATTAGGGGTGTTAAAAAAAATATTCTGCAATATATCTCGATATTACATCGATTTTTAAAGCTCAATTTTTGATGGAAATATTCAACAAAATGTCTTAATTAGAATTAGGGTTCACATTTTAAGCATAGAAGAATGTTCTATTAATGGAACATTAAGCCTTCAAATTAGATTTCAATGCTGTTTAAACATAAAACAGATTGCAACCTGTTTGTTAAAAACGGTGCACCACAGTTATATAAGCCTGAAGTCGATTTTCATTCAAATCTTACAGTGTACAAGTTTACTGATTATATTTTCTAAATTTGAGTAAAAAAAAAAAAAAAAATCGCAATAATTGACTTATAGATTCGTATCGGGATTAATCAGTTTCAAATCGAATCGTGACCTATGAATCGTGATACAGATCGAATTGCAAGCTACTAGGCAATTCACACCCCTAATATATATATATAGATATATATATTGTACATATGAACATATGTCAACAATTGAAAACATGTATTGACGTGTGCAAACATGAATTACAAAACATGGCGGCGGAACCATTTTTTGACGGTGCCGTTCTTTCAGATCCCAGTCATGACGGGAGCCTTCATGGACTCGTCGCCAAACGATGACTACAGCGGCGAACATTCGCTCTTCAACTCATCCGCCAGCGTCCACGCCGCCGCCTCGGCCGCCTCCGTGCACGGCCAGCCGGACGAGTCGCAGTCCATGTCCAGCGACGCCATCTGGCTTTGGATCGCCATCGTGGCCACCATCGGAAACATCGTGGTGGTGGGCGTGGTTTACGCTTGCACCTTCTGAGGAAACGTACACCCCCCCCCCCCCCCCGGACAAAAATCCTCACATTTGTTGCTGGTCTTTGGAGAGTGGGTATGCCGCCGCCGCCACCGCCATGGAATCGCGCCAAATACTCCCGCTTTTGTTGGATTCTACCATTTGAGGATAACAAGAGGAAAGCTGTTCTGTCTGTTTACGAATCCGAGGAATGTTCCTCCCGCCTAAGTTTCTTTCCATGTCTCCCCCCTGAAGAACACAAACTTCACTTGCCATGCGGGGGGATGCGAATGGAGGTGAAATGGGGCTTGAGATTTGGGTTGATGCGGGGACGTCGCCAGCCTCCGTTGCCACAAAGCAATTTAGGGCAGCGCTGTTTAATTATGCCGTCCAACACGGATGGCGAATGTTAAAACATTTAGAAGGCGCTGGGATTGTTTTCATCCCGAGCAGCCCCGAGGCCCTTTTGCCATTAGGGCACATGTAAGGAGAAGGAGACTGTGGAGCGCACGTGGCATGGACACACTCATGACTTGATCATTATTGCACACGGAAAATCACACCGATATCAAATCGTGAAGGCCTAAACTAAACAAGGCAATAATTCAATTCAAACCCAGAACTTTTAGGCTTGATCTAATCGCCGCCACTGATCGTAGCCATTCCTTATCTTTGACAGGGTCGCTGGGGTGTCGGTGCACGGTACTGAACCTTCTCCCGCTTTGGCAGCGGGCGGACAAATCTGCTGGCTGTGACCTTGAGGTGTTGTTTCTTCAGGTTTAGGGCAAGTTGTAATTTTTTTTTTTTTTTGTTAAGCCTCGCTTCATCTGAGGCTGCTTTGTGGATTATGGTTTTTACGGTAAACAACAATTCAATGTGGCCCAAATCAAAAACGAATCAGAGCTGGACTGGCAAAAAATAAATAAATCAGCCCTGGCATTTTGACTTAAACCCACCGGCCCGCCGATGTTAGTTCAGTTTGCTGTCTATATTCCAATTGGATTCATGGACCCGTCCCTCTAAATTGTAGGCCAGTCTCTTGGGGTAAAATGCAGAAAAATAATAATTAAAAATCACTGCATTGGTCCCAAATGACTTTAGCCCACCGGGCATCTGCCCAGAATGCCAAATGGCTAGTCCAGCCCTGTGTGGAATACAGCTTTTCTAGTCATTTTGTACAGTCGTCAGTGAAATACATCATGAATCCACAATGGGGAAAAGGAACCATCAATTAACAGGTTTTTTTTTTTTTTAATTGTGGATTTCATAAATACTGTTATTTATTTATAAACACACATTGGACATCACAATGCTTTTATTTGGGGAAATTAAATTAGTTAAGCCAAGTAGTGCACTCAATTGTTTCTGGACTTTTTTTTTTTTTCCTTTTTTTCAGGAGAGCTCAGTATTGTTCATTCGATTTGACATCATCATTGCTCTCCTTTTTTTTTTTTTAAAACAAACAAACAAATCAATTAAAAAAAATTTAATAAATGTTTTGTTTGTTTTTTTAAATATATATACATATATATATACATATACACACATATATATATATATATATACATTTTTTTTTGTATGTGGGTGAGTATGTGAATGTGCGTGCGAGCGTGTGTGTATTCATCAGTTCACCTAAAGCCAATTAAAAAAAATCCCATACTAATAATATAATATAATAATAAATTGCCAAATGCAGAAACATCAATGTAAGTTATCACGATGTAGTGGCTCTCGCTAACAGACAGAATTAAGAATTGTTTCTAGACCTGATGAATTGACAATCCCAGGTAATTGACAACATCCTTTGATGGAATGGAGTAAAAAAAAAAATCTGTGGATTTAAACAGATGCACAAATCCGTTTGAGAATTTGATCACATAAATTACATTTTGTCAATTTAAAAAAAGTCATTTGAAAATGAAGGCTATTGTGCAATGTTGTTTTCTGATCATCTGGTTGCAGAGGCAGTAGCCATCTTTTATTGTGTTCTGAGTAAAAGACAAAGGCGCATAAATGTTCCGAGTCTGCACTTTTGCGCCGTCTGGGTAAAGGACGCTAATAAAAAAAATAATAATAATTTAAAGCAGGGAGGCGTCGATCCAGTTATTTTCTAGTCATGATGACGACTGTGTGAAAGGGGACTTCACAGTTGTATTGAAAGCAATTGTCATAACATGATGCCCTTGCTGAAGTTATGATATCATTGTTTTTTTTTTGTTTTTTTTGTGGTACGCTGCGTCGCCATCGAAAATCAAAACAAACGGCAGCAATTTTGTTGTTCTTTCGTGACTCTGCGTGAAAATGCTTTCCACTGTTGCAGTGGAAAGTAATCAAGTATTCATCTTACAGCCAAAGATGCCGTTTACTCTTACGTAGGCGCCATTCACACAAATATACTACGAGCTTGTTGCCTTTGTTGGAATCCACTTTATTGATGTTTGTGCTTTTCCAGTTTGTCATTTCTCCGACGTGAACTTGAAGTCGTTTGACTTCCGTAGCCGATTTGGTTTTCTTCAGCACATGTGACGGTGTTATGATGAATATACAATAGCGGACACTGCTGTAATGTTTTGTAGCAACTTACAACGTATCGGCATCCTCCACACGAGTGTACATACTCGCTAAATGCTCCTAGGGGACTTTTCAGGCCTGCTTTTTAACAACTGGTTGATGTATTTAGACTGTGTTGTAAACCACAGACACGGAACTTTTGTAAAGACGTACGCTTTTAGAATCAACGCAGTTTACTGTTTTTTCTCTGCCGACACAAAGCTACGGTATGCCATATAATCGATATGTGATTTTTGAGAAGAGCCGCGGTGAAGCGTTGACGGCGGCCATTTTAACACGGGTTGTTTGGAACTCCTATACTTGTGCACCCCACCAAGTCTGTAATCTTTTTTTTTTTTTTTTTTTCTGGAGACGGATGAGGCACGGAACGGTGAAGCATTGTAACATGATCTTGTGTTTTAGTAAAACAACGTGATTTCTCAGCCGTTTGACTCACTTTATTTTATTTTTTTGAATCTGATCAGTCGTGTTCAAGTTGTTTGGCCTTCAAAGCACTTACAGTCAAAAGTTTTGTAATATTTATTGCATTCATTCAGCCATTCTTGTTGTCATTGTTTTACCTCAAATTGATGTGAGTTCGTCTCAGCGGTTCAGCGGAGGTCAAGTCGCACACAAGACTCAAATGATATGGCGGGGAATTTGGAACACTCGGTAGTCGACTTATCACTGTTGTGATGGTACATCGTGGAATTTCTTTTATAATTGTAATTAGGGCTGGGCAATAATGATTAATAATAATAACAATAAAATAAAAATAATAATAATAATAATAATGAATAATAATGGATAGAAATAATAATATTAATAATAATAATAAATAAATAATAATAGTTATAATAATGATAATAAATTCGATTAACTGTCATTTCAAAAATCGAACCGTTGAAAATTTGCTAAATCAAGTGTTGTCTCGTGGATTATTAAAAGCTGTTGTTTTTTTTGTTCTGTTACACCCAAATGTTATTGCAAGTTGTAATTTTGCACAAGTGGCAGGAAGCTGTATGGGTAGTTTGCAAGTCATGTTTACAATAACTACCAACTACTTAATTGTGGCATTTAAGTGCAAACTATGAATGTTAGGTTTATGTTAAAACTGATTTAGAATCAGGATACATTGTTGTTGTCTGAACATTTTTGCACAGGAATTATTTTTGAATAAATGAAACCTTTAAATAATAATAATTTAATTTTAAATTATTTTTTGTATTAATTTAATTTAAATAATTAATAATAAAAAAAATAATAATAAAATAATAATAATAATGTTTGTTGGATTTATTCGGTTTAAATCGGTTGAAATCGTAATCGTCCTGAATAGCAGAAAAAAATTGGGATTTTATTTTTGGGCCTTATCACCCATCCCTAATTGTAATCCCTTCTCACTAACTATGATAAGCAAAAACGAAAGTGGTCGGACAAATATGTGCAATTTGAATTCACATGCAAAACGGAACGTATGGTATTCCACAGGGTTCAATTCTGGGGCCTCTGCTGTTTTCATTTTATGTCTTCACATAAAATGTCTTATCTTGTGTGCCAACCAATCGCCGGGCAAATATAGACAAACGGTCATTCCGGCTCACATTCACACCTACAGGCAATTTAGAGACTCGAAGTGAGCCGAATGTTGACATGCTAACTTCACACGGGAAGGCCGAAGCTGAGATTCAAACCATCAGATGTGTTAACTAACTGTGCTGCTGGAGACATTTATCAAAAGATAAAAATCAAGGTACATTTTTCCAATTTTAGGCGTACAACAAATTTGTAACCTTGACCACAAAAGTTTCCTGTTGCAGGTTTGAAATGGAAAGCGTTCAAGTTGCATCATTTTTCTTCAAGTGGAGCAAGGTTATCAGAAAAACCTTGTCCGTGAAACAAACACAATCCAAGAAGAGATAGTTGTTCTTTACACACCGACTGCGTCTTGTGCACCGCAAAGACAATGAGTCACTCACCGAGGGCTGCAAATCCCCCCCACCCCCCCTTGAGGAGGAGAAAGTAATGTCTGAGAGATTTACAGTTCGCATTTGTAAACGCACTTGTCAACCGACGCGCCACCTCGCAGACTGAACGAGTCGCCTAGCTACCCCGCTTTTATCCCCCCCCCACCCCACCCCACCCCACCCTGCTTGATTCGATCAGCTCCCCCTCACGTTCGCCGCGGGGCCTTTGCAATCCCCCTGGATGGAAGCGATGAAGGTTGTTTTCTTGTTGCTTTCTGCTGCTTGTTGACTGGAAAAGATGTGACGCCCGGAGGCGACGTTAGATTAAATGGATAATCACAGGGTCTCACCGGCGCTTAATGTATGTTAATGCATGGAGGGTTATTAGACGCTCAGGTGGGAAATCTATAGCGGCTAACTGAGACTTTGCCAGATAAGGCCAACTCGAGACGGTGACTAATAGACACCGATGGAAGTGATTCATTGGTCTGGAGCGAGGGAAGGAAGGAAGAGGCCTCTTTCACACCACCTTTTATTTATTTACAGAGAACGGATTGAGGAAGTTGATCTGTAAAAGAATCCCAAATTTAGCACATTGTCATTGGGAGTGTCAGTCTGCACTCACAGTGGCCACTTTTCATTGAAACGAACTTAAAACTACATATTTGTGGTTACATCGTGACAAAGTCTTTTTCAAAGGCCACGAGTGATGCCATTGATAAAACAATGAGCTGACTAATAATAATGTAATATGCACTGCGTACTTCCTTTTGCAAGGACGAATTTCATTATTGATTTGAAAGAAAACAGCCTCGCTGAAATATTTCTAACCTCAATTATTTTCATGCATTATTGTCTCGAAAACATGGAGTTTTACAACACTTCTTAGATAATGGAGCGTTCAAGAGCATTGAATGGTAAAATGTTCTACTCGCCTTCACGAGCCTCAACTTGGTATTCTGATTAATATTCTATTTGTGGAATAAGACTTAAGCAGATTAATCCATCCATTTTCATCAACGTCAGGGCGCATGCATTTTGTCCTGTACTGCCCTCTGCTGTCAACTGAAATTGACGTCAAAGTGCCCTTGGGCTCACGTTGCGAACGCCACGTGACCAACCTCAGAAAATATGTGATCCCTGGTAAATAATGAGTATCTGTATCCTCCATCTTCCCCCTTCTACTTAGTGTCACTCAGCAGGAGCTGGTTCTGACAGTTTACACTTTTCATTTGATTGTCATGGTCTAAAAGTGTTTTTCATACAAATATTTAATTTAATCCAATTCTGATCAGGTAACTGCTTTAGCAAAAGTTAGCGATAGGCTAAGACTAGCGATATACGGAACTGTCGTACACTGAAGACCCCTCCCTCCCCCCTATATTGTGCGATAGCACTGCTTGAAAGAGGCAATCGTCTCACAGGACGGCGAAGTCTGACCTCTGTCTGGTAAAACGTGACAGGCAGGGTGAGGAGATGCTGGCTATGCTAATGTCTGCCAAGCCGCTTACGAGCATCCTGTCAAACTGACATTTTTATCGCTCTCTTCTTATGTCCATGCAACATTCAGATTGACATTACCAGGGAGTAGGTTTTAAATTATGTTTGTTTGTTGACCAATTACTAGAGTAATAGATCATCTACAATTGCGTTGCAGATATCCATAATTCACATGGCAAATGAATTGTAAATCTGGCAAACCCAGTTTACGTGGAAAGCAAATGTGACGTCATTTCCCCTTGACTAAATGACATTCCAGATAGGTAAACTTATAATTGGGTATAGAAAGAATATAGTTAGTTATCTGAAAAGTTCTTTTTAATTAGGCAAAGCAAAATTACAGATATCTGTTACACGTATCCAGTCTCGACGTTAACTTGACGGGTGACGTCACTAAATGCGTCAGAACAGGAAGTAAGAAGTAAGAATGGTCTTGCTTGCACATACAACATATCACCACTAAATGTCGCTGTTTATCCAAATTAAAAAGTTACATAGGATTTTCAAAAAGTGATTTAAATTGTCATAGCTGTGTTACCATTTACTACTTTAAAATAGCTCATTTGTGGTCTAACATTTCAACTTGATAATTAACATTGTTTTATTTCTGAAACTTCGTTTTTTGGTGTGTTTTTTTTGTGATTCCTTTTAACAATAGATGAGAATGTTTGGCTGTCTTTGATCAGTTTTGGGAAGCATAACGCTTGGTTGCTCCACGGTGGCCGAGTTAGCACATCCTCCTATGAAAGATGTTGTAGTCTTGGAACTTCCTTAGTGGAGTTTGTATGTTCTCTGTACTTGAATTGTAGTTTGTGGTTATTTTTGTCTATATGTGCCCAGCAATTTTTAGCAACCAGGACAGGTTGTACCCTGACTTTTGCCCAAATTTAGCTGTGTTAGGCTCCACCCACAACCCCAATGAAGATAAGCAGTCTAGAAAATAAATGCTAGCTAACATTAGCTCCTCGACATGTTTTCTTCTCTTGTCGCTTGGTTGATGACAGCGCCACAGCGCCCCCAGTAGGATCCTGGTTCAATAACCACATTTAGTATTGATGAAACTGTTATTGAATATTGAAGGGGAAAAACAGCTCACATACGAGCGCTCGTATATCCGGCCACCATTTAACAACACCGAACTCCCCGGAGGAGCCACATGAATCTTTTTACACCACAATTACAGATATCTCCTTGACGGCGGCGACCACTGGGGCACACAAACACGGCAGTGTTGTAAACTGATGTAATCATCACACCAGTGGCAGCTCCCCCCACACACCAAAAAAAAAGGAACAGTGGGATTTGTTCTTGATAACATTAACGGGAAGAGCGGCTTGGCGAGAAAAGGATTTGAGGTCATCTGCTGCCATGGCAACAGCCGACGAGAATGGATTTTGGTTGCATCTTCTCGGCTTGTGGCTGACATTTCTGGAACTGACTTGTGTTTGTTTCTGCCTCTTTTATTTTTATCACAAACACTGCCTCTCTTTAATGGGGGCTCATTACAGATCCTTGTCAATACAGCTAATTATCTTCTGAGGGTGCGGGGGAGTGGGCTGATTCCATTGCATGATGGGAGCTCAGCATCAGATGTCATCTCTGTCGTTTGGATGCATCAAGGTGGAATTACAGAAAGATGGCATTTTTCCCTCACATATAGTGGTTTAACCATTTCCCAATGCCTTTTGAAGGCTGTCATGTGCATGCCAAAGCACAGGGGGCGCTATGAAACTGAATCATTGAAGAAAAGGGTCATCAATCATGTTGAATCGTGGTGTTACTATGTATTGTAAACAAACTTAAATACAGATTTTTTTTCTATAACAATCCGTCAATAACTCTAATGATTTAAAAAAAAAAATAGCAATAAAATGTAATTGAATATATTGAAAAAAGTATATAGGTCATTGTTAATACTAATTATAGCAATTAAATGGAAGCTACTAAAGTTTTTAAAAAAAATCTAGTATGTAATTATAATATGGACATGTATAAAAATACGCAAAAAAATGATTTGCTAACTATTAAATGGTAAATTATTTTTTATATCTAGTTGGAATAAGCATTAGATACAAAAATAAGGGTAATTATTTATAGCAAATACAAAAAAATAAAGATATAAAAATGAGGTTAATTATTTACTGTAAATATTTTTTTAATTATTATTATTGATAACAACAAATATAAAATACGCATATAAAACAAGCAGAGGGAACAGTGGATCAGATTTTAATTTAGTTTTAGTTATACTCTTTTGACTAAAATTAATTAAAGTTTTAGTCATAATTTAGTCCTCTGATTGTATTTTAGTTTGAATCCAATTTTAGTCGGCTAAATTCTTAATTTAGTCTGTGTTTTCCTTCAGCATACATTTTAACTTTTAAAGTTTAGAACCAAAAAATATACAAATATAGAGATGCAAAAATTAAACATTGATTTGCTTTCTGGTATTTTTAATATATGAGAATAAATACCGACCTGAATCGGAATTAGCATGTCGGCAAAAGGTCGAAACCGCATAAAAGATATACATTTACAACCTTGCCCTACAGTGTCATTAGCGACCTTTAATGCTTTTGCATAAAGTCGCCTGTGGACATTAAAGATGATAATGAAACATAACTACGACATATAGCGCACATACAGGTGTGAGGAGAGTTGAACTCAAGTAACCTCTCAACAATCTTCCATCATTAGAGTGAAGAAGAATTGAACTGCGATCACCACGTGATGTTTCATCTCCAAAACAAGGAAGCATGTCAGGCGGCGGAGTGTGTCGTCGCGTTAATGGTGATGACTTTGAGCTCAACAAGACGTAATGAGGTATCAATCAGCATGCGCAACATGTAGCCCGTCACTGCGGAGACTGACGGGAATCGCTCATCACTCATTGGCAGACGAGGCCAGATGAAAGTGGAAAAGCACTTTGGAAGGTCAATGGAAGCAACAACAAAAATACAACAAGAGAACGGAGGACGAGCAGGAGCTCATTTCCTTTAAGACAATATCAAAACACTGCAAAATTGCCAGTGTTAATTTGACACCTATAGAGTTAAATGTAACCATTCTAAAGTATTGATGCTGGTCCACATGAGATATAGTTAAAACAACACTTTTGAAAGTGTTACATTTTTTACACTGACAAGAAGTTAAAACAGCCCTGATGGTAGTTGAAATGTAACACTAGTCAACACTGGTCAGTGTTGATTTTACACTGCACTATTATGTATGCTAACATATTACACCATCTAGTGTTTTATTTTCTAATACTCAAAACAGGTTGCTTTCATTCATACTTAGAAATGTTAATATTAACTCATGAATGTGTTAAATCAACACAGCCAGAGTTGAAAATACTCAACTTTAGCACTCCAGTTTTTGCTGCCGTCTCTTCTGTGAGAGAAAATGACTTAATGTGCCCAAACTATTTTTTTTTCCAGTAATAAGCCAAGAGGAGGAAAATGGCTGACACGTCTCAGAACTTAATTACATCTCTGCAGAGTTAAATCTAACACTAAGTGGTCAACTGTAAAATAACACCTACTCTGGGCACCATTTAACTTTGAAAATCTAAAATTAATAAATAATCGATTAATTGTTTAGAGCAATTGTGTGACATAAAATTGTTCAATTATTTCAAATACAAGCTGTTTGTATGCGTTTATTCCATTGCTTGTAATTTTCAGTAGTGTTGAAATCCACTGCATCACACAACTGAGAGCTTTTTTCCAATACTTGGTTGACCTTTTGACACGATTGTGAGGAGAAGTAAAATGTCACCGTATCCAGCATTTTTCCTGCACACTTGTCTTTTTCAATCAGAGAGACGTTCCAGTGACGACGACGACGACCGGCGAGGAGTCCCGTCGAGAGATACTCAGTGGCCCGCTCAGTGTGAGTATCGCCATGTTGTCAAAAGTCATCCCGTCAGTCGTCAGGCAGTCGGCCGTCTGACTATGTCGGCTGACGGATGTCAGTCCGCATCAACCGCAGCACAACAACAAAATGACGTTGTTTCGTGTGTTTGTGTGCGGGACCAGCCACTTAGGTGGAAAAAGAAAACTTCTCCAACACAATTTTTATTTATATAAAATTATGTTTATTAATTTAAAAAAAAAAAAACAATAATGCTGTCGGATGAGATTTAACTGACATTAAGTGATTATAGTTTGTGGTAGGATTAAAGTTTAAAATAATACTATGGGGATTAAGGGGAGTAAATGGCAACATTCTCAACAATCAATCAGCTACTATGTGTGACTCACTATAAAATGTCAAATGCTATTTTAGCTAGCGAGCAATATTGAGAGAATTGCCTCATGGAAGCAAAACGAAAGGAAGAACACCAATGAGATCGCAAAGTGAGCACTTTTTGATCCCACAGCGCCCTCTGCTGGATGTGATGGGACACACTCACCATGAATCAACCAATAAATGTCCTGTTTTGATTAGCCTTGCACTTGACCAACTGTACTTTGTACGGTGAGATTTCAAACAGAATGTGCTGAGAGAAAAGTGGCTCCTGAAACAATGGTCAGGTTGTATCATGTCAAATGAAATCCTCCTGGAAAGGCTAAAAAAGCATTTTTGTTTCATTCTGAAATGTCACCCGGAAACACAATATCACAAACTGTTGATGATTTGCCAGCATTATTCACCCTCGATAGTTTACATCTCACTTTCTAAACTATAAACGTCCTCTGCCAGAAACATCTTCCCTCAGCTTGAGCACAAACACGTTTATTTATCATCCAAGTCCCAGTTTGGAGTTTCATTACGAGGAAAGTACCCGAATGGAGACACGCAGCCGATCCAACTGGTTGCATGGAACCTCCTTATTATGGTCTGCTGTAAATATAACATGAGCGGGTGGTCTGTGTGGTTTCTGCCACTTTGCATCCAAAACATTTTAGAACACATACAGTATGTTTCCACGATAGCGCCATTAGCACCATCTCGCTGTCAAGTTCGAATCGAGGTCGCTTTTTGAGTTTAAGCCAGACGTTGGCTTGAGTTCCGTCTCCTCCTCAAAGGCCCGACTCTGGCAGACAGCTGCGAAAACAGCCGGGCCGGGCCCGCCGTCTCGAAAGAGAGACGAGTTATGAACGAAGCCGCAGGGACGGGAGCGGCTCCCAGTAATCGAGCCGAGCGCCTGCGAAGCGCGTTAAAGGAGTATACGAGGGGAAATGGGCAGAGTATGTTTTGGAAAAGAGGCGCGGGGCCTGCCCGCCCCCTCAGCCACATGTCGCGGTACTTGCTGCATTACGGCCCATTTCACGTCAGTGAGACATAACAGTGCAACTGCTTCCATAATTAGCCCAGGGACTTTCAGATCGTCACAATAAACGTGTGTCCGGTATGTACTAAAATCATTAGACCTTACAATGGTTTGTAGTGGAGCGACCTTCAAAGTGCAGCACGACCCTTGACCTTTTAATGTGCCTTAAATATTTGTGTGTGGCCAGCAGCATATACCCAAATTTTAAATTGACAGCCTGTGTCTGCTTTGTGTCAAGGTCAGCTGAGTACAGATTTCTCGTTTTGGTTCTGAATGTGGGGGAGTGTGGATCTATTTTAGTTTGACACGCGGCCTCTGGTCACCCAAAAAATACCGAAAAATGTGTGATTTTCTGCTTTATCACCAAACTTGATAGATAGATAGATAGATAGATAGATAGATACTGTAGCTAGCTCGATAGCTAGCTAGCTAGTTAGTTAGCTAGCCCTCCAAATATACAGGTATAGCTAGCTACATACATATGATAGATAGATAGATAGATAGATAGATACTGTAGCTAGCTCGATAGCTAGCTAGCTAGGTAGTTAGCTAGCTAGCCAAATATACAGGTATAGCTAGCTACATACATACGATAGATAGATAGATAGATAGATAGATAGATAGATAGATAGATAGATAGATAGATAGATACTGTAGCTAGCTCGATAGCTAGCTAGCTAGGTAGTTAGCTAGCTAGCCAAATATACAGATATAGCTAGCTACATACATACTATAGATAGATAGATAGATAGATAGATAGATAGATCTGTGCTGCATCTGAGTTTCAGCATATTTGTTTACAACCGGAATGTCACTAATATAATATTCCGTAAATGGTTATTGACTGTATGTAATGTAAACATAGTGATTGTGCTTTTTCTATAGGATTTGAACGAACGCGCCATCAGTCGCATTATGCAAAACTCTGCCGGCCAATGAAAATCGATCACTCGGCTTGGCGAATACAAATGAATGCATGAGATAGAACATGCGTGTGCAAACACGTGCGTGCCCACGCATTTGCATCCAACATGACCAAGCAGGCCTTATACTGCAACCCGGAGGCAAAAGGAAACCACTAAACTAAGGAATTTGGAGGAGGTCAGTTGTGGCAGAGCCTAAAGAAGCGGCAACATGTTGCTCAGGACTTAATCAGTGAGAGACGATTGACAAGTGAGCTACACTCTCTAAAGAGCAAGGTCCAAGAAGAAGAAGACATACAATGGACGACATGCTTGTTAGTACGTACTTGTACAGACTACGTACTTTTAAATGCATTCTATGAAGGACATATTTGTAAGTACTACATACTTAAATTGTGTTTGTGGTGTTATCAGTCAGTTAATCGATAATGATAAATTACACCACTCATCTTGTTTGTGACGTCATGGCAGTAGGAGTAGCAAGGTGGGAGTTCAACATGGCAACATGTGCGTAGAACATCATGTAAACAGTGCAAGGGGTTGCTAAGTGGGAGGAGCTGAGCTGTTTCTAAAATGAATCCCAACATTTTCCCTTTCTATTTTTCTTGGTTTAACTGTTTCATATCAGGAACCTCTTGCACTGACGATCCTATTGGAATAAAGCCACTTCATAATTTTACAGGCAGCCAATGAGTGGATATTTTATGACCACTAGGGGGCTAGCTTTGATAATAAATGCGTTGGGGGGGGGGGGGGGGGGGGGGGTTACATTTTATATATTATTTAATTTATTTTATATGGTATATTTTTTCTTTACAAAATATTTATAATATAATTTTAAATAAATATTCATAATTATTTATAAGAACAATCACTATAGTAAATATATAAAATAATATATTTTATATAAAAATTCTATTAGTAAAATAATGATTTACCAGAATCAAGTTATAATATAAGAAAAACTAAATTTTATAAGAAAAGGTCATCATTTTATGAGAATTTATTTTATGACCAAAAAAATCATACGTTTGATCATTCTGATTTATATTGTGTTTATGGAATATGAAAAATACCTGATTTTCTCCATCTCAGGGGGTGGCCATTTTGCCGCTTGCTGTCAACTGGAAATGACATCACTGCGCCTAAGGTCTCAGGTAATGACTTCACCTGTTTTCTGGGTTTGCTTGTGACTTTTGCAAGCTGAGCCCATCGGGCGCTGTGATGTCCTTTTCGAATTTCGGTTGACAGCGAGTGGCAAAATGGCCGCCCCCTGAGATGGAGAAAAACAGGTGGATTTTTCTGCTTAAATTCATATTCCACAAATGCAATATCAAATACAATACCGTGTTTAGAGTAGTGATATATTTTTTGTAAAATAATATTTTTTGACTTTCCCAACAAATATGTTACATAATGAATTTTCGTTCCAGTGTTTTGGTATTTAACTTTTTTGATGAGTTGATTTATTTATTTATTTTTTGCAGTGCATTTTGACAGCAATGAAATGTCACAACCCCTGGGCGTTATTTTATTTTGAAATGGCTTGGTCAGAACCAGCAAAAAGACAAAAAATGGTCAAATAACGCCGAGGGGTTAAGATGGAACCCACAAAATGCATTTTAACACATTTTGTTCCTTATCTCGGGCTATCACATGATGAGTAAGTCACACTTTTTAGACTGCTCGTCCAATCTGCCGTCACAGGAAGCAAACTGCGGGCGAGAGAACGGAATGACAACTTTCTGGAGCCACACTTTGCGTCCCTAACAGCCGCTCAATTATTCATTCAAAGTACTACAGAATTTTTAAAAGCCACGGAATCCGTGCATGGCAGGAAACTGCGGTGGTGGAAGCGGATGTTTCCGCACATTATCGAGTACTCTCAAACACGCAATCAATGCTAACTAGAAACATGTCCTTTGGGAGCAAATGCATTAGACCTAATGAGCTGAGCTGTGACAATTGGACAGCTCACAAATTGCTGAGTGGCGCATTCAAATGTGAACCGCGAAATCGCCAAAAGGGCAAAGGCTAACTGCACTTACGATGGTTCTTAGAATGGTTATTATGATGTCTCAAAACTGAAGAGAGCAGCAAGAAAGACTCTTTTGTTTGAGATTATATCGTATTTTTTTAAAAAAATTTGTTTTTAAAAGCCTGATGAATCACACAGTTAACGGGTTTGTCATGTAGATGACGCTTTCATCACGTATAGTTTTGCTAGCCGTTTCTGGTTGTTGTTTTAGTGTTGACCTTCCCCACAAGAATAAAATAAGAGAGTTCATAAATTAACTCATTCACTGCCATTGACAGCAATAGACGTGAAAAAATAATTAGAACTATTTCTATTAGTTTAACATTTATTTTTTTCCCATTTTTGTTACCAAGAGTATGAAAGTTTTTTTTTTGTACATTTAGAACAGATATAAAATTTGTGATTAATCGTGAGTCAACTAGTGCAGTCAGGTGATTAATTATGATTAAAATTTTAATCGCCTGACGCCCCTAATTTTTTAATAATCTTTTCTTTAAAAAAAAACAAAAACAAGAACGATTATTTAAAAAAAAAAAGATTATAAAAAATTAGGGGCATCAGGTGATGACTTCACTAGTTAACTCACAATTAATCAGTTAATAAGTTGTATATCTGTTCTAAATGTAAAACAAAAAACAAAAACAAAAAACTGTCATACTCTTGTTAACAGAAATGGAAAAAAATGTTTAAATAATAGAAATAGTTAAATTGCTGTCAATGGCAGTGAATTAATTAATTTCACGACCCCCCCCCCCCCCCCCAAAAAAAAAAAGCATAATTTTTAAATACTTATGTCTCAAGTTTCCAAGAACATTCTTACGGGTGATAATGTGTAATCAGGAAATCACAAGAATCAACAAAATATTGTCATTTTTCTGGAATTAAGAATTATATTTGCAGGAAAAGACTTTCACTCTTACAAGAGTTGTTTTAAATTTTAAGAAATGTTTAAGAAATTACGGTAAACTTTTAATATTACAAGAATATAGAACCATTTTTTAATGTTTATCACGCCATCTGTTTATTAGTCACCAGGCTACTTTTAGGATTGTGGAGGATGAAGTCAGATGTCACATTGTGCAATGAGTTGATCATTTTGAACAGAAAATGGTGAAACCGTCAAAGAGCAATCTGATCTACAATCTACAAAAAGTTGAAAATCTTGAAGTCACAAAAAGTATCTATTTTTTAATGAAAAAAAAAATATACAGTAGTTGTATTTAGATGAGGATGTTTAAGATGTCAAGTTAAACTTTCAAAAGGAACTTTTTGTCTGACTTTAGAACTTTACTTGGCAACAATTGTAGAATCTTATAGTATAAAAATTAAAGCTGTCAAATTTAAAGCGTTAATTGATTCATTACTCACAAAAAATGATCGCATTAATCATGAATTAACACAGATTAATCGCGCTATTAATTTTGACCATAGATTAGCCTTTAGCGTGACAGCGGATGGCTACGTTTAAGGTAGCACAGGTTGTGTTTGTGCAATAAACATAACCACGTGCATTAAAGTAAAGCATTTAATAAATGTTCGCGTATCACATTTAGAATATTTCTTCATGTCAAAATGTCGGGGTCATTTTTTTCCCATTTAAAATTATGCAAGTAATTAACTGATTAGAAAAAGAGGAGGATGAGCGTGTGCAGTGGATCAGAAAATGTTGAAGACGTCCTCATAAGATTAAATGTCAAAAAAATGAACACATAACCGGCGCTCTTCAAATTTGGCGAGGGAAACGTTTTTTTTTTTTTTTTATTAAGCGATTAATCGTGATTAATGACAGCTCTGATAAAAATGCAAGTAACGGCCTCCCCGTTTGCAAGCATTTGCACAAGCACAGCTGATTTAATCATGAAATGCGTTTTCATCTCCAAAATATGAATCCACTGGAAAATTAAACACGTGAGCAGTAACATAGCAAAAACGCAGACATGATGTTACAGTGAGTGGGTGGGGAAAAAAAAAAAAGCGCGTGAAGTGAAGTCATATTTTTTTTGGGGCTGACATCACTTCATCTCCAGTTTCTTTGAAAAGAGCAAGTCAGAGACGAACGGGGCGGAGAAGGCGAAGGGGAAACTCGTCGACGAGCGCGGGCTGGCATCTGCACACTTCACTCACATCTGGATTGACTTTCCTCGAGGGCAAATGGATCTTCCGACTACAAGGTAAACCCTTTCAGATTGCAATCTTATTTATGTCTTATTTACGGGCTTTAACATACCGCTACTGACCGGGGACTCTTGGATCTGACTTTTGAAAAAGTTAGGCTTAGTACCTTGCAATTTATATAAAAAAAAAAAAAGAAAAGATATACTTGGAAGTGAACTTTTTGCAGCAATATATATTTTTACCCAACTGCATATGACGCCACCCTGCATACTTAAATTCAATTTGTTAATCTAGTCAAATGATCTATTTAGTTGTCTAATAATAATGCACAATGCATGATTTCATTATAAAACACTTGAAATGACTCAACCGTGATTCTTCAAAGAAAGTTCAACATTTATGAAATATTAATTTGGGTTATTGTCAACTTGCTTAATATAGTCCGTCCATCCCCTTACAACACTGCTGATGTTGTCTTAATGGCCTGAAGGGAAACAGATTGCCGGACGTGCAGCACAAAACTCATAATGCGCTGTACCCAATTTAAACTCTCTCTTGAGGGAATTACAGTCGGCAGACGCCAGCCTGTTGCTCATTACCGGAGCTAATTCCAATCGACTGCATATGGCGCGGACGTATAATATGCACGATGTGCTATATGTGGCGAAAACGCTCGATAATGCGGTTAACTCATTCACTGCCATTGACGGCTATAAACGTCAAAAATTCAAATGTTAGTTTAACATTTTTGACCACTTTTGCTAACAAGAGTACGAAAACCTAGGAAACAAAATATTGTACATTTAGAACAGATATAAAATTTGTGATTAATTATATCATATCATATCATCATGATTTATGATACCGTGATTTATTCATCATGGAAAGGTCCATGATCTGTCCGTGATTGTACAACAGATGTGAACTCTTGGAGAACTTAAGTGGAATGCTGAGGAGAGTCAAAGTTGCGCAAGTTACAGACGCTTACATTATCATTCTGTGGTTCTTAAAGCTGCACTTTGAAACAATTTGCCCAAAAATATCTTCACAATAGCCTTTTTATTTAACCATTTATGACTGAAACATTTTTTTCAATTCATAGATTGATATATTAGCTGCTCATAATGGGAACTCCTGTAAATCCTCTGGCCAATCATTTGAAGACCCGATTCGGGTTCGAATTTCCCGCCCTCTGTCTGCGGAAGTGACATCATGTGCGCGATTTGTATGTGAAGAACGGAAAATAGCAGTTTCATTTTTTTCGGCCACGGGTGGCAGTAGCGATTTGAAATTAAATTCAACCCCCTCCATTTTTTTTAAATTACAATATTTAGTCTAAATATGGCATTCTGGTTAATATTGTGTTAGTGGAATATGAGTTATGCAGCAAAATCTTGCTGTCGACTGAAGGTGACATCAAAGTTGCTCAGGGGCAACTGTGATGTCATCGACAGCAAGTGGCAAAATGGCCGCCCCCTGAGATTGATTTTGCTGCATAACTCAATACTAATAATCAGAATGTCATGTTTAAACTAGTGAGGTCACATAAAACTTATTATTGTCAAGCAATGTTGAAAATTGAACTCCACATTAACCTGGGTTCGATCGAACGGTTTGCCGGAGTTCAAAACTCGCACCCGACTCAAATGATTGTAATGGTACGTCATGTGACTTCTTTATGATTGTAATCCCTTTTCCCTGCAGGCCACCGGAGCTGAATGTGACGGCGACAGACGGATACCAAAATGCAACGGTTCAAAGGAGCTGCGTGGATCCGGACCTATGGGAGGCGCTCACCAACAGCCAGCCCATCTTCTTGGGGGTCGTGGCCGTGCTGGGAATCGTGTTGAACGCCTTCGTGCTGCTGGTTTTCTGCCTTCACAAGAAGACGTGCACGGTGGCCGAAATCTACCTGAGCAACCTGGCGGCCGCCGACTTCCTCCTGGCGTCCTGTCTTATCTTTTGGGTGGTCAACATCGCCAACGATTTCAACTGGCCTTTCGGGGTGCCCATGTGCAAAATGGTCAACGCGGGCATCAAGATGAACGCTTACAGCAGTATCTACTTCCTGGTTCTGGTTAGCATAGATCGCTACGTGGCGCTGGTTCACCCCATGTCGCACGGGCGAATGCGTCGACCCAAGTATGCCAAACTGGGTTGTCTGCTGGTGTGGGTCTTCAGCTTGTTCCTGTCCACGCCGACGTTGGTGTTTCGGGCGGTGAAGTACGTCCCGCAATTTGGCGTGACCGCCTGCATCTTTGATTTCCCAAGCCGCACGGTCATGCTGCTCTGCGATGTGATGCTAATTAGCTTCAGCTTCCTCATCCCTATTACCATCATCTCATTCTGCACCGTCAAGATCATCCAGGCGCTAAGCAAGCGCTCGATTGAGAGGTTCAACGCCGAGAAGAGCGAGCAGAAGGCCACCACGCTGGTGCTGGTCGTGCTGGTGGCCTTCCTCGTCTGCTGGCTACCATTTCACATCATCACCTTCCTGGATGTGCTCATAAAGGCCGGTGTGATGCGAGGGTGTCAGCTGGAAGCCGGCGTTGACATTTCCAGCCAGTTATTTGACTACTTGGCCTTTTTCAACAGCATCATCAACCCCGTCTTGTATGTCATCGTTGGGAAAAACTTCCGGAAAAAGGCTCGGGAAGTGTGCAAGCAGTGGCCTGTCAGTAGCATGACGACATCGTCCACGCGTTCAAACACTTCTGCAACATTGAGGACGTTTACATGAAAATCTCATCAGTCGGGTCAGGGGTGAGAATTCGCCTTGGCATAAAGTGGTGCTGATGAAAAACAGATTCTCATCTCAATTATTATGGAAATACCTCAACTACATACCAGTACTACTTGTAGAACAGAAATACAACACACAAAAACATTTACATTCAAAGGCAAAATTCTCCTACTACACCTGATTCAAATGATCAGCTCATCAGCAAGCTCTGTGGAAACCCGATCATGATTCTGATCATTTGAATCAGGTGTGTTGGAGGAGGAAACATCTGAAACATGCAAGATAGTGGCCCTTGAGGACCAGATTTGGACACCCCTATTTCAGATGTTTCCCTCCTCCGACACACCTGATGCAAATGATCAGCCAGATGTGTTGGAGGTGGGAAATATCCAAACCTTGTTTCAGATGATCCCCCTCTTCCAACACACCTGATTCAAATGATGGTCCAGGTGTGTTGGAGGTGGGAACTATCCAAAACATGCAGGATAGTGGCCCTTGAGGACTGCTGGACACACCTATGTTCTTGATGTATGATCAGCCAGGTGTGTTGGAGGAGGGAAACATCGAAAACATGCAAGCTAGTAGCCCTTGAGGACCAGATTTAGACACCCCTGTTTCAGATGTTTCCCTCTTTCAAAACACCTGATTCAAATGATCAGCTATTTGAAAGCTCCAGAGAAGCCTGATAAAAGTCCTGATCATTTGTATCAGGTGTGTTGGAGGAGGGAAATATCTGAAACATGCAGGAGAGTGCCCCTCGAGGACTGGATTTGGACCCCCCTGTTTTAGATGTTTCCCTCATCCAACACACCTGATTCAAATGATCGGATTATCACCAAGTGCTGCATAAACCTGATAACGATCCTGATCATTTGAATTAGGATTGCTAAAGGAGGGAAACATCTAAAACATGCAGGATAGTGGCCCCCCGAGGACCGGATTTGGACACCCCTGATATAAAACATGCAGAATAGTAGTGGCCCTCAAGGCCCGGATTTGTTCACCCGTTTTAGAGGTTTCCCCTCCAACAACACACCCTGATGCAAATGATCAGCAGGACCTTGTTGATGAGATGATCATTTGAATCGGGTGTGCTGCAGGAGGGAAATATCTAAAACATGCAGGATAGTGGCCCTCGAAGACCAGAGTTGCCACCCCTGAGCTTTTACGATCATAAAATGTGTCCGGTTACTATAAAGTCACTTGATTGAGTACAAATTCAAATGTTTGCACACATTTCAACTTTAACTGTCGCCGAAGTCCTCGTAATTTTCTTTAAATGTGTTTGGAGCAAGCAAGAGAAAATGACTCAGTGTCCACTAACAAAGTTTCCAGTGGTGACGCGCCATCACGCTGTTTTCTTTTTTCTTTTTCTTTTTTTTTTCCACCACACCACAATCAAGCAACCCACTCGGTGTTGACTCAGATGTCTGTGGGAGGGTGCACGGACACTCCCCAAAATAAAGGCATGCAATACCAAAAAGGCATTCAGCCTTGAACCACATGCCAGGCTTGTGGACTACCACTGGAGTACATTAGCTGACCTCAAAATACACAATATGGCAAACATTTGAGATCTTGTCGCCGGGATTTTTCCCCCCCCAAATCTTTCACGATTTCTGTCACATAATACAATTGTTGCTTGTATTTGTTAGTATAATCAACTGTCTGCTCGTATTTATTATTAGAATTGTGATGTAAATTAAATGCAAAACATGCAAATAAAGCTTTTTGCACAATCCAAAAGGTGATTATGGGTTCCATTTATGTCATCATCTTTCACATAAAGCAATACAAAAAAAAAAAAGATAAAATATTGATCTTAACTCTTTGACTGCCAAAAACGTTAAATAACGTTTAGTAAAATCCTATGGAGGAGTGCCAAAGACGTTAAAAGACGTTTTTTTTTTTTTCAAAACAGAGGTGAAACTAACCATTTTCTATTGTTGATTACTGAAAAACGGAGTAAGGTAGAAACAAACTTTTTTTTCTGATGAAAGATGAGAGTCCAATCTTTCATTTGGTAGTATGTGTGTTTCCATAGTCCAAACACATAATTTTCTGTGGTCCTTGAAAGATCAGTCAAAAATGCTTAAATCGGCTGGCACCCACGGCATCCCTTTTCTGAAAACGTCTGGCAGTCAAAGAGTTAACAAATGTCATGTTTTTCAAATGAATAATAAATGATCATCATTTTCAGTTGCAGAGGTGGGTAATAACGCATTACAACTAGTCTTGTTCTGTCCGTTTTTTTTTTCCTCTCTGTCCCCTCTCAAACCTCGTTCAGTCTGACTGCCTTTTCCAATAAATATTCGTGGCAGTATAAATAACCACAAATGGCGTATATCAAACTCCCGTTGCAGAGGAAAACTGCATGACCACACACTAAAACAGTCAACCAAAACAAAACAACCCAAAATGTGGGATGTGTCAGGAAGGGCGTCCAGTGCAAAAACGGTGCCAAACAAATCATGCGAGTACGATACGATACGATACGATATACTTTTATTTTCTCCGTGGGGAACTTTTTCCTGGACTCCGTCCAGCTGCAGTTTACAGTAAGAGAAAACAACAGAATAGAAAGAGATGAAATTAAAATTAAATATATTTTTTTAAGTCCCCTAGATGGTGCTCTTGGTTTAAATATAAAGGCTAGTGCAATGGAAATGTATTAAATTTCCACTGCATCTTCCAACCAAGAGCACCATCTAGGGGACTTAAAAAAAATCACAAGTGCTTCATGAAGCTTCATTTTGCCATCACTAAGTAGCTGGGACTCATGATGCAGAATGTGAGTCGGGTCATTAACAATTTTCTGTGCCAGTCGGGTGACGGACCGCTCATAAAGCATCTGTAGGGAAGGATGATTCCTGACCCCCCATGATCTTCATGGCAGTCCGCACCAGACCGGCAATCTGTGACCTTGACTGCACAGTCAGGTTGCCGTACCAGGCCGCAATGCCGTATCTGATGATACTTTCCAATGCAGCCCGGTAGAACAACAGCACGGTCCTCTGCTCCAGTCCATAGACCCGAAGTCTGCGTCGGAAATAGAGACGCTGTTGGAGTTTGGAGCAGAGACTTCCAACGTGTACCCTCCAGCTGAGTGTGTTGTCAATGTGGACCCCCAGATACCTGTATGAACCCACCTGGCTGATGTGATTGCTTTTAATGACGGCTGGCCCGTGGTCACCAACAGTTTTTGGATCAAATATCACCTCCTCTGTCTTCCCCACATTGAGCACAAGATGATTCTGGTCACACCACTGGACAAATTTCTCTATTTCTGAGAAATAGTCCAGTGGGCTACCGCCGGCCTGCAGCAAGCTGACGATAGCTGTGTCATCAGAGAACTTAATGATAAAGTTCTCTGGGTGTGATGTCACACAATCATTTGTGTACAGCGTGAAGAGGACCGGGGAGCTGACGCAGCCCTGTGGGGTCGCCTGTGCTTATCAATCTGGGTTCCGAGAGGGAGCTGTTGACCCTGACTTGCTGACGTGACTTGCTGTGACGTCACCTTACAGGAGAACTCTGCTTTTTCCTCTTCTTATAACATTTTGGTCACACAAATTGCCAGCTATACTGATAACCAAGTTACCAATTTCTTGGTAGTTTTAACTCTTAATAGTGGGGAGTTTTGAGGACGGTGCAATCTGCATCATGACCACAAGATGTCGCCGCGTTAGACCTTCAAATACCCTTGACGCACTTTAAAAAATACATTTAAAAAAATTCTGAAACACGTAAAATCCACCAAAGGGAATGCCGTCATACTTTGGAAAAAGTCGTCAATGTGTCATTTATAAGCTCCAGGTGAGAAAATCCGACTTCCCTCTCTGTCATATAAATCTTCCGTTGTCTTAACAGCTTGATAAACTGGGCACATTTGGCGCACTGTGAATGTTTTTTTTCTCCATTTAGGGCCTCGCAGTAATTCACGGATTGGGGGCTGTTCATAAACAAGCTGCTGTGTCGGGGTGTTGCAAGAATGCCGCTCTATATACAAAAACCTTCCCTCGTTCTACTGCTCCTTCCACTCGCTGCATGAACACATATCAGCTGCTTGATAACCATGGTAAGAACTTTTAATATTCTATGATTTATATTGACTAGAATGAATCTTAAATAGCAGAAGTGCGGGGAGTATTTATAGGAATCGTGAACGAGAGGAGGAAGCATCAATCAACAGATGCTTCCTCCTCTGTCGATTGAGTCATCATATTGTGTCATAAATAAAGGGCATGACTAAATCACATGGTAAATATTTTAAGAACTTAAAAAGCTAAACATGACTGGTCAGCACTTGTTTCATGATAGTTATGCTGCTCATAATTCAAATAATTATTCAGTTGCCTTGGAGATTGTCACGCAACGCAAGCATTTGATCCGCATAAAACTGAAGTAGCCTGTTGTGTACTCAATTCAAATGTCGCCTCGGAACAAATTTAATAACTGATGCACCTTTTTTTTTTACTTCGGTTGTCAATTATCCATTTGTTAATTCAGAGCTTTATTCAAAATAAAAGGCAAAAATGACCATTTTAGGGGGTTTTGTCCTCTAATTTCTACATTTTTTTGACCAATTCAAACCATCCCATCTATAAACTTTGAAGTTGATCTAATTTTTCCAAATTTCAAAATAGGAGTCAAACATTAAACTTTTTTCCTCCTCTCATTTCTATTTTTTTTTTACTTATTCAAAATGTTCCAACTTTAAACTGTTCAGTTTATCCCTAGAGCAAAATTTGGGATTTTTTTCCCCCATTTTTCGTTGTTTATTTTTCTCTTCTTATTTCCACATTTTTTGAGCTAGTCGACGAGTTCCAACTTTAGACTATTCAGCTTAACTGAATAGAAATTTTGCCCTCCATTTTTTTTTTAATAAATGCCTTCTAATTATTATAATTTTTTATCAATTCAAACCATTGCAAGGTTAAACTGTCCAGCTAATTCTAAGTCATTTGATATAATTCCATATCATTCAATATAATTCCACAATTTTTCATTCAGCCTCTCAGCCTTCACTCGCAATTTTTCCAGAAATTGCACTCTTTAGTTTAAACTGTATTAAAATGTTGTGGGATCATAATTTGTGGTAAGGTTTAAACTATTAATATAGTCAACTGTAAACATTTGTAGTTTCGTCTTTTTTTGTGTGTGTTTGTGGAAGCATCGCAAATGACCGTACAATAAAACTGCCGTTATTTTTGTTGTTGTGAAGGCTACGGAGCCGGTGACCCTTCAAGCTGCGGCATCTCGGTGGTGTGAAAACAGCACCCTTTCAGACGCGCTGGCATCCATCGAGTTTGTCACCGTCCGCACCATCGTCCCTCCGTACATCATCAGCGTATCCGTGCTGGGCCTCGCCTTGAACGCCTTCGTCCTGTGCGTGTTCCTGGCGCACCGGGATCGGCTGACGGTGGCCGAGGTCTACCTGGGCAACCTGGCTTTGGCCGACTTCGCCCTCCTGTGCGGCCTCCCCTTCTGGGCCGCCAACATCCTCAACAATTTCCACTGGCCGTACGGCGACGCCTTGTGCAAGATGGTCAACTGCGTGATGACGGTCAACCTCTACACCAGCGTCTACACCCTCGTCATGATCGGCGTGGACCGCTACCTGGCCATCGTGAGGACCATGAAGGCCAGGTGGCTGCGGCGGACGCGCTACGCTAAAGTGATATGCGTGTTGCTGTGGATTTTCGGGCTCTCGCTCAGCACGCCGACCTTGCTGCACAGAAAGGCGATGCACTTTGAAGAAATCCAGATGACGGCCTGCATGTTGGACTACAGCCACGGGAGCTCGTGGAAGTTAGCCAACCAGGTTTTGCAGAACACCGTTGGCTTCCTGCTCCCCGCTCTGGTGATCGTCTCCAGCAGCGGCGCCATCGTCAGGGCTTTGCGACGGAGAAAGGAGAACGTCGGTCTTCGGGATGTGAACGACACAAAGGCCTCCGTCCTGTTGTACGCCATCACTCTGCTGTTCATCCTTTGCTGGGGGCCCTACCAGGTCTTCACCTTCATCGACACCCTCTGCGACATCCACGTACTGGACGTCAAAGCGTGGTCGGACGCTCTGGACATCGGCGGGCAGGTCTCGGTCTATCTCGGAGTCCTCAACAGCGCTCTCAACCCCGTGTTCTACGTCCTCTCTGGGCAATACTTCAGGAAGAAAGTTAGCGCCATCTATGGGAGGGCTCTGCGTCGTCGCAGAGGATCAGACATGACCACGTATCAGCGCTCTGTCGTGTCAACTTACATTAACAGACCTGAGCAGATTAAGCCTGTTGTCATATAGGATGATGATGGGGGGGGGGGGCTTTTTTTTCACATGTTTATTAAATTCTACATAAGGTGGGATGCAATAATAGTACGGTTTAAGTCATGTTATGATATATGGTATGACATGATATACAGTCTACTGTTTGCAATATTACTGTATACGATTTATTGTATAGTATGCGTTAGGGGTGGGGGACTCGGGTCAACCGGTGTCACTGATTTTATGACTTGCTTGACTAAAAATTAGAACGGCTCGATTTTATTTTTGACTTGGCATTTATGAGGCTCCACTTGACTTGAACTCAAAGACTTACAAGTATTTTTTTGTACAAATGAAATATGTTTTTTAATATTATGTGCCATTATTAGCATTATTATTATAATCGCATGCGCGATTTTTGCCGCTTGAAGATAAGAGACAGAAACTTCGACATTTACCTTCAACTGCCAGCTGTGTAAGCTATGAAGCTAAGCTAACTAAGTTAGCTTGACAGTTTAGCTCACGAATAGCTGGTCAAATATTGACTAATCTTCATGCTAATTGTGTTCTTAATTGAGAAGAAAAAAAGTGATAGATTAGACACTAAGGAAACTGCAATCTTGTGCAACCAGGGTTCCTGCGGGGTCTCAAAAAAGTCTTTAAAAGCCTAAAATACAAAAACTTAAATTTTAGGACTTAAACGTCTATAAACAAAACAAAACACACTCTAGTGGAGTCTCTCTTTAATCTCTTTTTAAGCAAGTGAGGGTTTCCAAGTGCATGTGCACACTGTAACAGTCCACCAATCTCTGTGTTTACAGAAAACATTTCCCCCCTCCAATCTAACAAATTTAACTTACTATCTCACAATATATATATATTATTGATGAATACATCAATAATCATGGCAATCATAAAATGAAACTACAGCTTTGTTCTCTCCATTCTTTCACATATATATTGTTAAACACAGTCGTGTGCTGCCATCTCAAGGCAAAAAGTAGAATTACATCCCAAAATAAAAAAACTACATTGAGTGATTATAACCAAAAGAAATAATCGAAATAGCGGGATTTTAAACCCGGAATATGGGATATAAGGAAGTATACTGTAACTACAAATTCAATGAATTCATGTTTTAAATACTATATTGATAAACAATCAAATACAGTTTGTACTTTTGCACAGCGAAAGTGGTATGTAAAAAGGAATCGAGGTGGACACTCGAGCCCAGCAGAGGGTTAATATTCCTCCCTTGAAATAAAAAACACCTGGATGTAAACAAGCATGATTTATTCCCTCGACATTACACGCGTGACACGTCCTAATGAGAAAAGGCCCGGTGAGGAGCATGTGCTGTGCCATGTGAGCGCTTGGCCCTCTCCTCCCTCCTCCATCCTTGCCTTTTCCCATCCATCCATTTCACTTAATGTGCTTCACCTCAGTAACGGCAAAAGAACCCGCATCAGCACAACCCGGCGGCACTTTAGTCTCAATGTTCCATTCTTGGTCACCTTCGCCTGTCCTCAGCTCTTCTGCACACCTTCGTCACGTGGAGATGGAGATAAGGTTGACCTTTATGCGTGATTCAAAATTCTCTTTTTTAACGTTCATCATTTTATTTGGCCACAAATAAGCTTTTGTGGTTTACAATATTTTGAACAATTCTTTTATTTGAACAATTCCCAATCATTATTATTTGTATATATTTCAAGGCTGATTTTGATGTCCCCAGGGGGATAAAAATGCAGTTTTTTTGTTGTGTGGACTTTTCCTAACGTTATGCCCATTACAGTAGGATGTCACCTCAAAATAATCTCAATGGCCCAAATTTTTGGTGCTGTGGATGCTCCCCTCCACGCCTGGTGGATGCTCACCCCTTTTGGCCCCACCCTCTGCACAGCAATGGTTTGAAACCCTAATTTGAAACACTAATCCTTGTTTTAAATTCAAATTTTAAACCCTACCCATAGCTTATAAAACCCTAACCATCATTTTTAAACCTTACTCTAAAAGCATAACCCCAATGTAAACCCATATTTGAAACCCTAATAATACTTTAAAGCACTCATTTTAAACGTTTACCTTAGTTTAAAACCATACTTTAAAACTCTAACAGTTATTATTTCATTTAATGTTGTTGTTGCAACTTCCAGTTTGTCCCTTTAGGGGTCGCCAGTGTGTCACACGCATGATTTGTTTGGCACAGTTTTAAGACCTTCCTGTTCCATATTATCATGGCTAGTATAATAGTTTAACGGCTACATTTTTCTTAACCTTTTTTGAAAGGGTTTTCTACAGACTTCTCAATGGTTACTGGTCTGAGATTTGCTTTAATCATAATTATTTTTTTAATAGCTAGTTTTTGTGCTTTCGTTTTTTCCCGCTAAAGTTGTCACTGATTTTCTTCTCTCCACCCCTTATCGTCTTCTTACTATTAAGGTGCCAAATTTATTATGATACTCTCACCTAGTGCTTTGATATATAAAAATAGATTAACGCTAAATATTCGTATTGGATGTGAAGCCTAGCAGGCCACCGTCTCACACTTGCCTTGCGCGTTCACACCTCTTCCGGCTGCGGGTGGTTGAGTGGTTACCGTCACTTGCCTTCGTTGCAGGTTGGCAGGAGTCCGTCTTGAGTGCACAAAAAAAAAAAAAAACTTTTACACCTCTTCCTCCTACTTCTTCTGCTCCCAGATGAGAGGGCCAGGTTGCTCAAACGCTGTTTTCACAGTTGCTTTTGGTATATTTCTCAAACAGAACTAAAATTAGCATTAGCGATTTGACGGTCTTATTCTTAGACGATGAAATCAAACACAGATATTTACTTTTGTAGCCCTACTTTGAAGCCCTAAGCCTAGTTTGAAACCCTACTTTCACACCCTAAACTAAGGATTTTGAGCAAGAAAACATGATCCGTGATGGTTTTCTGTCCGTATGACTTGTTTTGAAAAATGCACTTGATGTTTTGCAAATGACAAGTGTCAATACCGTTTCCTATGAATATTTTTTCTTTAGGCTTCTCTGTCTCAAAAACAAGTCGTGATGAGATGCAAGTCCGAGGAGGATCACGAAGCAAGACGTGTGCGAGAGATGGAGCGAGACGTGCCAAAAGGAAAGAGGGGTCACGTTCACCTTGGACGAACACACACATATTCACAAACAGAATTTATAGCCATCTCGCCACGCCCCCTGATTCATTTGTTTTGTGGCGCTGCCAGCTGGCTGCACACTTTTGGACGCACGTGACTGCGGGCATGCACGGGCGTCAAGCTAGCCCGCATCACGCTAATTACATAATAACTTGTTTCCTTTGGAAAAAAAGGTGTATTGAATGTGAGCTTATTCAATAAGTAAGAAAAATGTGGGGTGAAAAAACTTCATTGAATCCTACAGAGGTGGGGCTTTGTTGACATATGCAAATGAATAACTTTGCTGAGTGTCACTCTGTCCTTATTTACTTATGTTGAAGGGCAAAAGAGAATTGGCAACTAGAAAAAAATAATTTTTTAGACGTGTAAATACAATGTGTATGATATGAAGGTCAGATTTCATCAATTTTTTTGATATGAATCATAACTCATCTCTATCCCTGATAATTGCCGACGATTGAGATTCAAGACGTCTGTGTTGACATTTTTTTAACCATATTTATTATCTGCAAAACCAAAAAAAAAAGGCACTGAATACAATTAACGTGGAATTTTCATAAAACGTTCACAACAAATACTGACTCATCATCACAGATGGTCATGAAGAGGTTATAACCATTTGTTTGGAAAATTACCTTTAAGAATGCCAATAATCAGCTTTATGATGCATTTGGATGCGTTCTGCAGTATCAACAGTACCTTTTTGTCGCATTCAGTATCGGAACTGAATTATCATTTCATATTGTTTTTAGGTGGAGACTAACTCTTAACTCATTCACTGCCATTGACGGCTATAAACGTCAAAAATTCATTTGAACTATTTCTATTAGTTTAACATTTTTTTTCCCACTTTTGTCAACTAGTGTATGAAAACCTAGAATTTTTTATTGTACATTTAGAACAGATATAACATTTGTGATTAATCGTGAGTTAACTACTGAAGTCATGCGATCAATTATGATTACAAATTTTAATCGCCTGATGCCCCTAATTTTTTCTTTTGTTTTTTTTAATTTGCGTCAGCCGATTAATTTTTTTTAATATTAATGACTTGCTTGTCTTCAATAGCTAACTCACGATTAATCACAAATGAATAGAATAATAGAAATAGAAATAGTTTAGTTTTTTTAAATTGACGTCTATAGCCGTCATTGGCAGTGAGTGAATGAGTTACGATCATTTAATGGACTAACTGATTATTATACTCACCCCGGGTCCAGCATGACACATCAGCGAATAAAAGTGTTCAGAATGAGACGAACAATTAACAACAATAAAAGTGCCTCACTGATGTCGAAAAGAAATGATTTCAAATATGCAAAAACATGCTCGGTGGGTACAAAAAAATGGCGTGTTACAAAAAGTTAAGTGCCTGTCAATCCTGATTTCTTTCCCCTCAATTCCGAGGGAAGTGCATTGCGTTTCAAAAAACACTCAACTCCATTCACAAACAATAAGGCTGATTAGCATGATGCGCTTTCCAGTCATTTAGTGCGTGTTCATTGATCCCGGCCCTGTCCCACCTTCCGCCACATCTTCAGCAGCAATCCAAAAATAGACACGTGACGACAAAGCGGCAATCGATAACTCAGCCCGCAGATGGACCATCGTGTGGATTGATGTCCAAGTTTGTTTTTTCTTTTTGAGCAGAAGCAAGCTAGCCTAAGAAAAAAGCGTCTGTGATGAGGTACTGAGACTACTTAAAGTCTCCTTGGTTTTGTTTGTTTGTTTGTTTTTTTGGCAACAGTTTTCGCTTCCCGTCATTTTATGGCACGATGGCAGCGATTTCCGGGAGCGGCTCCAAACTAACTGAGGGAACGGAAAAGGCACATTTCTTCAACGTATGCCCGTGGACCTTTGCAAAAACGAAGGCTTGCCAGTGGGGATGAAAAACTGACTGGGGTCCGGATGTTGTACTTTGAGAGGACTCCATTTGAAAATCTCTTAATGGATCTGAGAAGTTTCTCGAGCAAACATCTAATCGTTTTGGTTTATAACAAATGTGGTACGCAAACGTTCACCTTGGAGCCTTGGAACCCTGAGCGGCAAATATGGATTCCTTCTACAATTCTATATTCCGTTGTCTGATAAGATTCACCAGGTCATCATTTTGGTGTTGGGCAGTTTTGGTATGCACTTGTTCGAACAACTTGGAGGACTGCTTGAGAATTGACCGTATTTCTTCAGTTTCTATGATTATAGCCCAGGGGTGGGCACACTCGGTCCTCGAGGGCCGGAGTCCTGCAGGTTTTGGAAGTTGCCCTTCTCCAACACAGCTGACATATGATCAGTTCATGAGCAAGCTCTGCATAAGCCTGATAACGATCCTGTTGATTGAAATCACCTGCGTTGGCGCAGGGAAACAATCCAAAGCCTGCAGGACTCCGGCCCTCGAGGACCGAGTTTGCCTACTACTGTTATAGCGCAATGGTGTAGTTTTCACTATCATTATTTTTGATGAATTTCTCGAGCAAGCAGCTTGACGGTTCACAGTTCTGGTATGCAAATCTTGGATCTCTCCTTGGAGTCCAGAAATGGCAAATATTTTTCAAATGTACCTCAACGGGATTCCGCCAGTCTATGTCCCTCCGTCTGATGAGTTCCTCGAAAGAACTGCTCATCATTCCGTTTTGGATGGTACCCCTATGCAGTACAGTACCCGGTCCTTGGAGTCCAGACAGGTTCCCAACGGGGTACTATGATTTGGAAAGTTCTTGTATGCACTGGTTCAGGTATAAATGCTTCTTGGAGTCCGGAAATGATCCCAATGGAGTACAAGTCTTTGAGACTTCAAGGGGCATGAGTAGACCACTACTGACGATGAAGAGTTTCTCCAGAGAACTCCTAATGGTCCTGGTGGTTAGACAGTTCCGGTATGCAGCCGTTCAACTTGGAACGATCCGCGGAGTGCTGCGACAGGTTTGTCAAACTGGTGTTCCTCTCCTTCGTCTCTCGGTTGTCCTCATCCATCTCGCAATCTTCCTCCCCGCCCTCGCCGCGCTCTACGTCAACCGCGCCGTTCCCGATCCCGACACTGGCCCGCCGAGAGTCCCCGGGGATGTTCCTCCGGATCTCGCGGTTCCTGCTACGTCTGGCCAACTTGGTGAGCGAGCCGAAGCGCAGGTTGAAGAGGTTCTCCTCCGAGGAAGACGCCGTCTCCGGCATCTGCTCGACGCCGCGGTGGCCGTAGGGCTCGCAGGCGCCCTTCAGCCGCAGGTTGTTGAGCTTGGTGTCGATGCTCTCCTGGGACGAGGTCTTGAAGCGGCCGGCGTCCAGGCTGGCGAAGACCGCCCTCTTCTCGGGCGACAGCATGTCCAAAGAGTGGGCCCGCTGCTCCAGTCCCAGCTGACGGCGCTCCATGCTGCGGATGGTGGCGGCGCGCTGGAGCTTGTCGTGGATCTCCACGCTCAGCCGCCGCCGCGTCTCCCGGAACTCGGCCCGGACGTTCGCCTTCCATTCGGCCGCGTGGGCTTTGAACTCTCCCACCTGGGAAAGATTTAGAAGCATGTTCAAACAATTAAATTAAATTTAATTAATTAATTCGCTCCCAGCCATTTTCACTGAAGTAACCCCTTCGCTCCTGGCTGTTTTACTGGCTTATGACTGATTTTGCAAGGCCTAGAAAGAAAGATTAGAGTCTCTTCTTTCATCAGGAAAAAAAATAGCAAAGTTTCATCAATATTCACATTCCTGGTGAAAACACTGACAAAAAGAGCTTGTTGCAACATGGCCCTGGATGATCTCTTGTACTCTGCTGCCACCTGATGGCCATTTTTCTTTTTCTTTTTAAATAACTACCATTGATTTAAGAAAAAGCTGCATCAAAGCCTTCTGTATGCTTTTGAGCATTAAAAATGTATAAAAACATTGAAAAATTGTAAATAATTTTTGGGGAGTGAAGGAAAATTTTTTTTTTTTAAAAACATATTTTTGGGTTTAAATGAGTTTGAAAAAGGCCCTTTTTCCTTTTTGCGTGACTGGACAAGTGACAGCATGTTTTCTTGAGGTTTGATTTCTATTCGTCTCGTTAGGGTTTTGTGTCCACATGTTGTCGTCACTCATGCCTTGTTCAGGTGTTCCTCGTCTCGTCAGTTTGTTGGTCTATAGTTCCCTGCTTCCTTTCAGTCTTGATTAAATCGTTGCTTCTGTTTGTAGTCCCTATCACATCTTGATGAGTTTCGTTTTTGTTTTTCTTGTATCTGCTTTTCTGGACTATTAATTCCAAAGTGCCTTGTTTTTATGAGGCTCCTGAAATTAACTCATTCAAACCTTAAAACGTGTTTTTAATACTTTGTCCTTCACTCCCAAAAACGTATTTACATGTTTTTTTTTTATGGTTTTGATGCAGCTTCTGACATGAAGAGGTGGCTTAAAGCAATGGTAGTTATTACAAAAAAAACGGCGAGATCAGCCAGCAACAAGCTCTTTTTGACAGTGTTTTCACCAGGAATGTGAATATTGATGAAACTTAGCTATATTCTAATACTAATTGCTGTAAAACGGAAACAGATACAAATGTACTTTTTTTTCCTGATGAAAGGAGAGACTCTAAACTTTATTTTGGTAGGTTCCATGTTTTTATAGCAATAGAACACAATATTCCGTGGGCCTTGCGAAATCAGTCAAAATCCAGTAAAACAACCGGGAGTGAAGGGGGTTGCTTCAGTGAAAATGAGTTAAGGGAGGAAGACACAACCCTGCCAAAGCTCAACACCTACCTCTTCTTTGGTCTTCTTGGACAGCACCCGAAGCCAGTCTCCGATCATGCTGAGGACGGCGGCAAAGTAGGCCAAACCCACCAGGATCCAGAACCACACCAGAGGCTTGTACCACTCCATGTAGTCAATTCTGCGGTTTCCGCCTGGGAGAAAAATGAAACGATCAATCGGTCAGGTTGGACTTATTGATTGCGAGCGCATGTCAGGTTGGATACAAACCCGCCACGTAGTCGCCGATGCCCACTGTGGTGAGAGTAATGACGACAAAGTAGATGGCCTCCAGCGTTGTCCAGCCCTCGATGTGTTTGAAGATGAAGGCGGGAACGGTGACAAAGACGATACAACCGGCAAAGATGAAGAGGATGGTGGACGTCACCCGGATCTTCGTCTGACTGATCTGTTTGTGTTTTTGCTGCGGAGGGGAACAATGGGAAAGGACCCTGTCAGAGTCATGGCGGCTTCACTCGGACAGACTTGAGATTTGTCAATACTTGCAACTCACCCTGAAAATCTTCTCCACTCTCAAAATACTTTTCACAAAAATAGTGCCCAGCTGATCTCCAATGCCGGCTAATAGGAAACCGAAAAGAGGGATGCCGAATATGGCATAAAGGATGCAGAAGATCTTGCCGCCCTCCGTGCTGGGAGCGATGTTTCCGTAACCTGTCAGAAATGACGATCTGTCATTTTTGGTACATACAAAGAAATGATGCTTTGACATCATCGAGCTCGGCCTTGCTTGACAAGCTCATAAAACGCTCATAAGGGCCATCTAAATGTGCTCCGAAGGGGGGCGGGCATTAAGACGAAGATGATGCACTTATGCAATATCATCAATAGAAGCCCTTATGTAATGTTCCAGGAGGAAAGGGTCAGGGCTAAATAAGATTACAGAAAGTCAATAATTAAGTTGTGCTTAAGGGGGAAGATGTTTGTTATTGTCAAAGAAGCAATCTCAGTATGATCGATAACGATGAGCTCGGTTATATCAATAATCCAGATTTCCTACTACGCATATTTTCATCAAATGGTAGAGTTTGGTTCACTTGTTTGGAAGGGTAAATCGTGATCTGGATGAAGTTTCCGCTGTCTAGTTGAGATGGGGAGATTGTAACAATTAAATTGAACAAAGACCCACAAAAACCTCGGTCAGTAAGTCATTGAAGGGTGTTAACACTTTTACAATGTATACATAAGTCACACTAACACTCGAAAAAAATACAATTTCTAGACTAAAGCAATGTAGTCCACCCCCCCCCCCAAAAAAAAAAATGTAAAAAAAGAACGCTTTCTATATAAGTTTTTTTTTTTAAATTTTTTATTAAATAATATTAACTCATTCACTGCCATTGACGGTTATAGATGTCAAAAATTCATTGTAACCATTTCTGTTAGTTTAACATTTTTTCCACCTTTTTTTTTAAACAAGAGTATGAAAACCTAGAAAAAAATGTTTATTGTACAATTAAAAAGGTGTGATTAATTGTGAGTTAACTATTGAAGTCATGCAATTAATTACAATTAAAAAATGTAATCGCCTGAAAAAAAGGAAAGATTATTAAAAAATTAGGGGCGTCAGGCAACTCAATTTTTAATTGTAATTAATCTCATGACTTCACTAGTTAACTCACAATTAATCACAAATCTCACAAAAAAATTCTAGGTTTTCATTCTCTTGTTAACAAAAGTGGGAAAAAGAAATGGTTAAAATTATTATTATTTTTTTTTACATCTATAGCCGTCAATGGCAGTGAATGAGTTAATATAACATCCATTTTTTTTGAGGATTTTTTTTGACTGCCAAAATATAGCACTTTTTGTGGTAAAGTATTACCTTTTCAAGTTTGGCAAAAAAAAAATTGCTTTGTAGCAAGACATTGACATTTTGTGAAAATATTTTGATGCAAACCACACATTTTTGGGGGCGCAAAAGATTGTTTCTTTGGCAAAATATTGAATTTCTGTGCTAAAATATAATATCCAAAAGGGGATTTCATGAAGGTACCGATGGTCGTGATGACGGTTCCGGCAAAGAAGAAAGCGCTGGCCAGGTCCCAGTAACTGGAGTTGTAGGACGTGTCACCTATAGGACTCACCCCGGCACTCACAGCGTCGATGGAATGCTGCAAACACACAAAAAGTTTCCTTTTTATAGCACATCATCATTGCTCGGTATGGCACATCGCAAAAACACATTGCAGCTTCACATTCACTCTGATATTATTCACGCTCGTGCTTCATTACGGTGCCATAAAACCTCCATCTGCTCACTTTCTCACTCACAATGTTTAGTGTGAATTCTTTGTTTCCCTGTCTCCATGGTGACATGCACTTTGCCTCTACATTCTGTGCGGGAGCCGACACTCCTGGTGGCATAATAATAATAATAATAATACAGGTTTCATTCAAAAAGTCTTGCAGTGTTGGTATAATGCTAATTGGAACAAATTATTGTGTTTTTGTCAAAACAAACTCACAAAATAGTGGCAAAATCCTGTGTTTTGTTGCAATCCATTATATTTTAGCAAAAAAAAAGAAGAAGCATTTTTATAGTTAAAAATTGCACATATGTGTTAAAAAAAATTGTGGCAAAGTTGTGTTTTTATCCAGTACAAAAAATATATATATTTTCAGCAACATTTTGTGTTTTTGTGGCAAAATATACAATTTTAATCTATTTTGGGGAAACGTGTGTGCTTAGTGGCTCAAAGTTGCATTTTTTTGGGAAGAGCAATTTTATTTTATTTTTTGTAAAATGTTGCAATTTTGTGGCAAATTACTGTTTTGTGGCAATGTGTAAAAAAATATGGATTTTTTATTTTTTTTTTGCATTTAAATGCCTTGGTGTGCTAAAATATAGTGGATATGAACAGTCTACTCAGCTCTGTTCAAAGGTCAGCTTCTTGTGTAAAAAAAAAAAAAAAAGAGATTACGATAAAAGTAAACCAAATCAAAATCAAAGCTTTTTCCATTGTTAATCTAACCTAGAGCGTTAACAAAAAAAAAAATTCAAGAGCAGAAGTAAAAACAAACAACTGTGATAATGTCATTGCAAAAGTGTACACACCCTTTTGTAATGTAGCTGTGTTATCATTATCAATGAGAATCAGCACATACCTGCTACCATTGAAAGTGCCTCTGATTTTCCTCAAATCAAAAAAATCCGACAACAGGGGTGTGTAGACTTTTATGTCCACATTTTAATGACATTGCATTGAATTTTTGTGGCAAAACATTGCGCCTTAGTGGAAAAAGACTGCATTTTTGCGCTGGCCAATTGTTGTGATAACGCTCTTGAATGTACGGCTCCCTCATTCAGGGCCGCCCACACACATTATGTGCAAGCGTTTTGAGAACGACTGCATTATGAAATATGCATGTACTCTCGTGACATACATTTCAAAGTAGACTGACGGACCTCTTCAGGCACACATTATTCATAGTATTTATTGCACATGTTCATTTCAAATCCACCACCCTTTTTTTAATTAACTCATTTTCATATCTATAATTAGCCAGAACAAAGATCAAATTAAACTCCGAATAACCTATTTTGAGTGTGGCTATAAATAGCTGTGCAATATGTCTGAATATTTTATGAGCTGTTCTATTTATAGCCATCGTCTGTTTTTCAGCCAACATTGTGCTGCATTGAGGATGTGGAAAATCCTCCTTAGTGCACGTGCACTTTGCAGGCACGAGGACTCCTGAAGGACTCCTTTGTTTTTGTTTAGATTTTTTTTTTCTGGTTAGGGATAAGGCATTTCTTTTTGAGGGTCAAAATATTGCATTTCGCAGTAAAACATTGCCTGTTTGTGCAACTTTCATGGCAATTTCTGTGTCAAAACTGTGCTTGTGGCAAATCATTGCACTTTGGTTGGATAAAGACTGCATTTAAATAAAATGTGAATTTTGTATGTTGTTCTTCGGGGCGGCGGGGTTCGGTAAGGGCAATCCTATGTTGGAGGAAAAATATTGAATTTTTCTAGATAATCAGTGCATGTTGCAATGTGTCAAAACACAATTTTTTTTCTGTCATAGTGGTTTATTTATTTATGTATTTAAATTTTTTTGTTTGTTTGTTTTTTATTGTTTTATTTTTAATTTTTAATGTTTTTTATTATTTATTATTTATTATTTATTTGTTTTATTAATTATTATTATATTTTTATTTGGTTTATTATTATTATTGTTTCTATATATATATATATATATATATATATATATATATATATATATATATATATATATATATATATATATTTTTTTTCAATTTTATTTATTTTTAATTTATTTTTTAATTTATTTTGTATTATTTTTTTTATATATATCTTTTATTTTCTTATTATTATTATATTTTTTTTATGTTTTTTTTTATTTTTTTTGTGGCAATAAACTGTGTCTACAAGTGTAGCGGGACATTTCAATGGTAAAACCTACTTTTGCAGCATAATATTGTATTTCCGTGTCAAAACACTGCAATTTTGTGCCAAAATATGTCATTTTTATGTAAAAATATAGCATTTTCGAAGCAAACCACAGTTTTTTTTGTAGTGAAGCATTGCCTTATCATACGCAGAATTACAGTAGGGATAAAGTGTCTTTCTGGCCCACATCAGCAAAAGAGACGTCGGCGCCTTACCCTTCAACGCTCGCTCTAAAAAATTCCGTGACACGGCGCCAACCACTGCAGCACTTTCACTAATGTCTTTATCGTCATGCTGGCCGGCTTGAGCTGCGCCGATTGCTGCCAAACAAGATTGTCTCAAGATTGATGGTGTGAGATTGTCAGGAGCAAAAAAAAAAAAACAACTTACAATACAATATGGTGAGAAGAGGCTTAAAAGATTACCGAGGTGAAGAGAAAGTAATTTTAAAAACATTTGTTCAACTTTGACAAGCGGCGGTTTCTGCAAGCTGTAGATTGCGCTGTGAAAATAATGAGGCAATACATGGCAATAAGTATAGCGTTTAGGGTGATGTGAGAAGCAAAAGACGTGACCTGCATACAATCTGTTGACTCTATTTTGGTGGGTTTAAAAAAAAAAAACTCCCTAAAAGTCCCAAAATTTGTAGATACAGTTTTTTTTTTAAAGCAGTGATTATATAACACTTATTAGCATTTACAATATACTTTTGTCTTTTTAAGCCAAAACAAAACAAGTTCCTAATCAGACAATATATAAAAGCAAAAAATAATAATAATTGGAGATGCATGCCCATTTTGCAAGATGTTGACATAATATTTCTTAGCATTTTTTTTTTTTTTTAGCAAAAGACAAAAATAATTTTGGGTGGAGTTTGGTAGGGGTAAAAAAAAAAAAAGAACATTTGGAAGCACAATGAATAGAAATATATAAATACAGAAAAAAATGGATATATGCTTTTTAATCAATATTGTTTTTTTTTTACTTTTTATCCCAAATATAACAAAATCCCCCCCAAAATGAAAAAAATAATTTGGCAAGTAAAAATATAAAATCATTGTTTATTTATTACTACTGCTTGCTACTGTTTATATTAAAAAATACAATGTAGCGCTACACCACTGCAAACTAAAAACAGTAAAATAATATCTCTTAGTTATTACGACAATCAAAAGAGAGCATTAAGATGATGGATGTTTGCCTCGAAAAAGATTCTTTGCGTGCGGTGACGTAACGGTGCTGCAGGTGTGCTGAATTGTGACTCATTACTAAATGTGGCCTGTAAATAATAGTGCGGCGTCACATTGTGCCACAGCGTGCGTCAGGCTTTGGCAGAGGTAATTATAAGGATGGGCAACGTGGGGGGACGTTCACAGCGGGTAGGTGGACGATGAAAGAGCAAACATGGCAACGCGGGCATCAATGGTTATTTTTTGCAGGCATTTTTCTTCGTGTGGCTTCTGTCTTTCAAACTCCCCCGCAAAAAAAAAAAAAAGAGTGACATGACGCATTGATAATGTGTAGAAATTCAAGTAGCAGCTGCGTGGCCATGTATTTGGATTCCGATATATTCTTAAGGTGCAGAGACAGAATTCTGATATTTCCCCAATGCAGCGCTTCATTTTGTATTTCTTTTGCCTGCGACTAGCATTCACACCAGGCAGGTTGTTATAGTAGTCAAACAACATCTCATCACATTTTCAAATCCAAAATAATCCTTAAAAATCAAATAATAGCGATACAAACAAAGTCCAATGCTTTTCAATGGACGCAACGAGTCATTTCACAGAGTTGGCTGCCATTTTGATTTAAGCTCGGAATTGTCAACAGAGGCATAGTTGACAATTCTTCACACACAAAAAAAAAGATTGAAGCTGTTGATGTTGTTGAAGCTGTTTACTCTAAAACTAAATACACATTATGTATTTAACCAAACGACATAACTCTGCCCTATAAAACACCTCACTCTTACTGCTAACACGTAATGTGAAACGCCTTAGATGGGCTAGCAAAGCTGGCACCTCATGTGGGCGGAGCATAGCGCCAGCGTTTGAGAATCATTCGGAGGATTCGCCACGAAAAATAACAAGGCGGCAGCTAGGGCCTGTCCGTTGCTTTAATTATAGTTATAGCCAAAGTATAATCATTCCTTCAGCACTTGAAAGCCGATATTTAGCAAATAGCATGTTAGCTTTTCACTTCCTGCTCGTGTTATATGTGGAATCGGCTCATTTGTCCAGCTGCTGCTTCTGGCACTTCAGGAGGTCTCCCACTCCTGCCTTGCGCGATGAATAATTGATTCCCTCTGGACCCCCCCTTTGCCTAACACACCATGTTAAAGGTTTTCATTTCCTTCCCCCGCCTTACACAAGATGCTCTCATTGATTTCTACAACAAACTCTCTCTAGTCTCTCTTTGTGAGACCCTGAGGTTAGTCAGGAAGAGGAACGGACGCTTGTGTAGGCGTGTGGGCGCGAAGTGTAAAAATAAATATATATATATGGAAAGACGGACCAAAATTCGCCAGTGCTGAAGATGTTAACATCAAACGGGATTGTTCTAGCGGAAAGTGGGCCACTGTAAATTGTATGTGCTCGGTTCCCTCGTCGTCGGGGTTGTTCCGAGTTTAGCAGGATGTCAAGTGGGCGTAATTATTTTATTATTAGTCGAACAAGTGAGAGCATATTACAGTTGAATGTTACCAGAATTTTCTGGAGGAATATGGCTCAAAGCAACATGGCGGACTAGCGGTTAGCATGTTTGCCTCACAGTTTTGAGGTCTGGTGTTCAAATCTCAGCTCCAGCTCCAACGATAGTGTGTTTACATAATTCTTCAGGTATTCTCTTCTCCTTCCATTTTTTCATTATCGGTCATGTTAGATTAATTGAAGATTACAAATTGACCACAGACAAGAGCGACAGAAAACAAATAGATTTATCATGGATTTTCTCAAGAAGCCTAACAAACATTTGTCCTTGTTTTCATTTTTGTCAATTAATTTCTGAAATGAGTTTTTGGGGATTGATTTTCAGTTTCACAGAATGGCAAAAACACATTACTTTTATCAGATACTGTTAATTTGCATATGACTAGCCTTGAAATCACCTGTGATGCATGTATTTTCTTTCACATCCAACCACGTCAAACTGTCAAAGGGTGAACAGTTTCACTTTATTAATTTTTTTTATTTTATTCTTATTTTTTAATACTTACCCTTGTGTGACAATTAAAAATGAGAAAATATTACATAAAACCTCACAGTGAACGCTACTTTACCACGGTCTTCTGTTGTTAAATCAAGTTTTGCTCTCAGCCAACTTATATCTCGATTAACACCGCTTTTGTTCCATAATTAGCATAATAATGTGTTGGGGATACACCCAGTTGCATTGTGATGAGAAAATTTTGGCTTTTCTGCATGATCAGCATAAACACGAAAGAGTGTGTGAGAGCGACAGAGACGATACATATGGCATAAAAAAGACTGCACTCAATCTCCCTGTCACATTTTATTTTATTTTTTTAAATCAATCTCTTCTGTTTTTCAGGTGCATTTATGAGATGTTGGCAACACAAGATTAACCGTCATTTTTATAGCCGCGCTGACTTTGACTCAATCTTGTATGAAACTGCGAGTAAAAGAAGGTCACAAGATTCATAAAACAAAATGTCTGCTTCATACGGTGTGTGGGTGGGTGGGGGGGCGGTGGTGGGGGTAGAAAGATAGATAGATAGATAGATAGATAGATAGATAGATAGATAGATAGATAGATAGATAGATAGATACTGTAGCTAGCTAGTTAGCTAGCTAGCCAAATATACAGTAATAGCTAGCTACATACAGTACATACTGTAGATAGCTAGATAGCTATAGATAGATAGATTAGCTAGCCAAAGATAGATATATTAGCTAGATAGCTAGATAGCTAGATAGATAGATAGATAGATAGATAGATAGATAAACAGACAGACAGAACTTTAAATGCCAGTTATACACATCACGCAATACTTCATTAAGGGCAGACTGTTATCTAACCGTCTCTCCCTACAGACAACTTTGATGTTATGTAACACTGTTTACCATAAATTGTCAACACGTGTGAAGTGTCACTGAGCATTATGGGTTGTCTCGCAATGCCTGCTAGAGGACTTCTGTGCTTGTTGCGCATTAAGTTTTTTACGTATTAAATGTAAACACCAATACAGGTAGTCAATCCTGTTTTAAGATTTGTTTCCAAGGAAAACCTGGAAAGCAAATGGATGGCCATTTTTCATTGTGAGTAGAATGTGAAACCTCTCAAACAAAGTTGAGTCGAAATTGGTGCGTAATCATGCTAACAAATCGCTGCACATAAACAGGCAATCCTTCTCTAAACCCCGAATGGAACCATTAACATAAACTTGCAATTGAAGGCTTCGTTTTTTTCTTAAGGACATTCAGCACATAAAGGATCCGACCGTCGTAATTCTCCAGGGGACATGACCAGCCAATGAAATCCATCCAATCACCCAATTACCCCGCCAATGGCCATCTATAAAATCACTGTCATCAACTCACCTTGATGAGAGCCTCCAGCTCGTCGCGCGTCACACAAGGATGCCTCGCCAGGAAGGAAGCCTTCTCCAGGGTGATGCTGGTCTTCTGGTGGCTCTCAAACGGCTGCTCCAACGCCCTGAACGCCAGACCCCCACACACCAGGTACAGGACCACCACGATGAACACGGCCAGCACTGTCTTCCACTTCATGACCGAGTGCAGAGCTATCAACGAGCCGTCGCAGCTGGTGTCCATGCTGGCCACCACGCTGGCGGAGCGTGACGAGATGGACAGGCGAGGCAGGGAGCAGTGGCCGTTGGCTTTGGGCTCGCAGCCCATCGGGTTCTGCATGGTGGCCACGCTGGCCTGGACCAGGCTGGACTTCACCGTGCCGGGCTGGGACTTCTTGGGAGGAACTAAGTTGGTCTGGACCGCCACTGGAAAACATGGTAGCAAAAGGTCAAGATAGGTTGTGGTCACAATTGTAGCACACATCGTTTCCTTAGTCTTTCAAAACTCTAATATGAGGAATGTTTATGGTCGATATCAGAGTTTCCTCTTTTGTCATCTGGCCTGCAGCTGGCAATACCAAAGGCAACCTTTAAATCGTTGTGCCATCTGACGAATGAGTTTTAGGCGCCGCACATTAAAGCCATTAGTCGGGAGTTGCCGATCGCTAATGCAGAAGAAAACCGCATTACATCAATCTATAGCATAACTTGAAAAGGTTTGGAGAAATGTGAGGCATATTTTTCTTTTTTAAGAACATTAAGAGCTATCAAAATGTCCCACACCCAAACTTACTCCTACGTTTGGACCTGAGTCAACCTTTAAGTCAATCTTAAACATTTCTTGACAATAATATGTTATATGTGACCTCACTAGTCTAAACATGACATTCTGATTAACTCATTCACTGCCATTGACGCCTATAAACGTCAAAAATGAATTTGAACTATTTCTATTAGTTTAAAATTTATTCCCACTTTTGTTAACAAGAGTATGAAAACCTAGACATTTAAAAAAATATTTTTTTGAAAAAAGAAAAGATTATTAAAAATCAGGGGCGTCAGGCGATTACATTTTTTAATTGTAATTAATCGCATGACTTCAATAGTTAACTCACGATTAATCACAAATTTTATAACTGTTCTACAATTATTTTTTTCTAGGTTTTCATACTCCTGTTAACAAAAGTTGGGAAAAAATGCTAAACTAATAGAATTTGACGTCTATAGCCGTCAATGTCAGTGAATGAGTTAATATTACATTCATGGAATACGAGTTATCAAGCAAAATCCCCTTGACTTCCCCTTTAATGCTCCAACTTCACTTTAATAAAGCAAATACTGCATGACAAAGGTGCCACCTGGCATCCACTGTAGCAACAATGATGCAAAGCTCAAAAGTGGGAGTGAGGTTTGCCCCGCCCACACGCATACAGTGGCAGGATGACTCAAGGACATCCAGGAAGCGTCCCATGCACACCCACTGCACTTATGAATCTTGTTAGTTCATCCTTGTTGGATGACTGAGTCTATTACGACTAAGTGATTTTTCTGTTCTCCCCAATAACACTCCATGATGATAGCAGCAGGCTATTTTTTAGAAACACAAAATAAATGACAACTTTAAGAATGAACCAGCAGAAAGATACCGAGCCGGAATTAGTATTCTGGGATGCATACGATGAGGTCATTATGACGGGAAAAAAGTCTTACAAAGACATGAATTGTATTGTTTTGCTGAAAATGGATTTAAAATTAATGTGCACAATTTTAGTGTCACTCTATAGCTGCTAGCATTAGCTTAGGGTTTACTGGCTAGCATGCTGTTTTAAATTAACATACTTTAACTGCTAGCTGACAACAATATTGCCGCTATATGCATTCTAAAGTCAAAGTTTTGCCTTATATTTACACTTGTATAGATTCGTCCAAGAGTCACTACTGCAGTGATGTTGTTTTAATGCCTTATTATTGCAGCGGTTAACTTATTTTTACCTGAGTCTTTGAGTTAAAAAGCTATAAGGCTGCCTGTACAGTCAAGAAAGGTGTTAATAGGAGACAGTTTGTCTCGAGAACAAACCAAACTCAGTTTTAGTATTTCCAAAGGGAAAATTCCTGATTGGATTGCCTCGTACTGTGTTATAATATAAATTGTATTAACGTTTCTTGTGACGTATGCAACCATCAAAAATCCAAGGCACTAACTCCGCCTATTGATTGCGGCTAATTAAATAAGGCTTGAGTGGAAAGACATATTTTCATCTGAGACTCTCGCTTCGTGGGCAGCTCTGCCCCATAGCATGAAAATCCTGAGAGTGATATGAAGTTAAATGTTGTATATATTTTTTTACACAAATATTGCCACATTTTTCTTGTATGCATACTTAGATTTGAACGTATTCTAATCTTGACACTGTCAAAGATTCAACAGTACTAAGTAAGCAAGTAAAGTAGAGGAGTTTTCGGTTGAATTTGAGGTTGTTGTTTTTGCACGTCATTCCGGGAGAAACACTGCAGGTCGAGGGACACCCTAGCAAGAAGGGGGGAGAAAGAGATAAATAAATGATCGAGGGACGCACGAGCTGAACCTCGCAGTGCAAAACTTGACCAAATCGGACAATAATAGCTACTATTTCCGGTTACAAAATAAGACAAATTTACGTATAATCGTTTTTACGTCACACGTTGATAAAGATAAGATTTAAAAATTCAAAAATCACACTTTACAATGTATACAAGAGGGGTTTATATGTCTAGTGAGTGGGAGTTTATCGTTTTCAAATTCTAAATGCTTTTGTTTTTACATGACTTTCGGTTGTTTGTGCTAACTTGCTTTGTGGTAACACACCCGCAGCTCCGACATTAAAAATGTGTATATTCATCTATATAAGTAATGTATAGATATGTACTGACCTTGTTCGGGGTCCCAATTAACTTGTTTCCTCGGGGTTTCTATTGGGAATTTCATCTTTTTCCAAAATAATTCCAATAAATAGATCAATTAGGCAAAAAAAATCAACCGTTTCAAAAAAGCAAAATGCATGTATTATACGTAATTATAAATAATATTTCTCCCCATCTTCAGACTTCAGCACGTATTTTTTTAAGGACGTGTCTGCTAATGACAAGCGAGCAAATAACCGCATTGTCTGCTGTTCGAGTGTCCCCTCCTTTTTCTGCATCACGCCTGGACCAAGTGAGCGAGCACCGCGTGAGATACTTTTGTTTTCGAGGGGTAAAACACAAGTCACCCCATGCAAACGCACAAATAAACGTACACTAGGGACTGGCACACCCAGTGGGTGCCCACCCAACTTTATGCACGCGCCTCAAGGAGAACAACGAGGGAGTAAAAAAAAAAAGGAAAAAAAAGGATGCTCTGCTTCCTTTATCGTGCTCCCGTGGTCCTTTACTATAGACTGAAGCTGAAACAAATCTACTCCTGAAATGTACACTAGCATCAAATATCTATTTCCAATACTCACTTTTGTGTGTTTTTTTCCCCCTGGCTGGCGCAAAAAAATGTGGATTATTTTTTATTCCCTCATCGTTGCAGGCAGCCGGTGAGTGTGTGTGAGCACATGGTGCAAAGCGACGAGTCACGCCCAACCATTGGTGGACCTCCGCGGTGACATCATTCATATGTATGAGGAGCATCTGCATTATTGATGAGCCTTCAGATACAGGGATGGGGGACCTTTAGGACAAATAATAATAATAATAATGAATGTAAATGTTCCGATCTATAGACATCCAGTTAAGATGGAAGATATTTTTTAAATCAATGTCAGCAATTTATTTAATTATATGGCGTCATGTGTACAAGGGAGACAACACAAATAGCATACACTGCCTGTTATGCTTTATGATTAGAATTATTATGATTAGATCTGATATTGGCAGTAATTGTACAAATGTGATTTTAACTCATCTCAACATTATTAATAAAGTAAATTTAAAACAACAATTGCTGCACAAGTTCTGTATATATGCAGTAGAAATCAGTCATACAATAACAAAGGCAGTTAAAATGCAATAATTACTAACACAAAACAAATACATAATTATTACTACTCTTTGCTGTCTTTTCTAGGGAGGTGTTCACAAATTCATCCTGCTAATTTTCTGCCTTCATGTGGTAGTAACATTTATTATTATTATTATTATTATGTGGGAGATGTTTTAGAGTTCTTTTTTTTTTTTTTGTATGTAAAGTATAGATGTGAAGCTATTTGACCCTACGTCAGTTGTCGATGCTATACAACATCGCTTTTAAAAGGAAAAGTTTTACGTCATCCGTCAAACGCCATGAACTTCCGTTTTTTCTATTTTTCATATGCGCATGCGTTACTCGTGGAGTGACGTCATCACTCATAGCAACCGACATGGCGACGGCGAAGCTTTGCAATCCTCCGCTACTGCTATAAGAAGCTAGCTTCACGTTGTTCATTATTTGTCACCTCCCCGCAATAAAATGTCAACAATAAACCGCGTTGTGCTTTCCGGATGTACTGAGGCTTTACGGCTTCGGAATAGTTCTGGAGAAAATGGGATACGTTAAGAAAAGCGTTGACATGGAGTCGAGAAGAAGTACGTAGCAGTGCTAACATTAGCATTAGCTTTGTGTGTCTGACAAATGTACCTAATGGATAATATAGCATAGCAATGTTTAGCATTCTGGATGATTGTTAAATACAAACGAAAATATAGGCACATAACCAACAAAATACCCCAAATGATCATTAATGCATGCCATGCATTTGATGGCGACCAAAAACTTTATGAAGACAAGCATTGTTTAAAATAGATGGATGGATAGTCTTTATTTTGACAGCACCCATAAGTAGTATATATGTTTATCTATGTTCTTATTTTAGGGAGTGTATTATCTGGTCCTGGGTCCAGCTTTAACATCAGTGGGCACGCATTGAAAAGTAGCCGTAAGTATTGATTTTTACTCATTTTAAGACAGTATGGGTTGAATTTGAGAGATGTTTCTTGTTGTCTTATTTGTTTTACAGCATTCTGTCCCCAGTCCTCCAGCAGGGTGGCTCAGGGTATGATTAAAGATCACATGATGTCTCACTACAAACGGATTTATTCAGCTAAAGGTGAGATTTTAGGAATAATCACAGCACATAGGATACTAGATCTCTCTATATTTTCTCACGTTTTCTTGCAGCTGTTATCGACACCTCAGTACCCAAAAGCCTTACGCAGAGTGTTAAATGTAAGTAACATGTCACAGATTCATTCTTAACACCCAAGTTCAGTGTAAAAATAGCACTCACAGCACATGTTTGACAATTAAAAGGAGCTATACGTGTCATGCTGTGTGCGACAACCTGCTTGCTGAGTCGATTTTCTCAAATGATGCCATTTGTAAACAGACAGCGACCGGATGAAACAGGAGCGTATGAGGAACGGAGGTCGTCCCCAGTCAGCGCAGTCTCTGTCGCACAGGAACAGCAGAGCCTCATGTTACTCGGCGCAAGTAAACAAAATGAATACTAGTTAGCCAAATCCAAACATTCAATTCCTCGCAATTTTTTACCGTGTCATCTTTCTTCCTCGTCAGAGTGGTTGTTCCGTGCAGTCAGAATGCAGGCCTTACCTCTGCTCAAGAAACTCCACGCACTCCAGCCCCGAATTTAACAGCTCCTTTCACGCAAAGGAGGTCCGTTCTCCATCAACAAAAGCTACCTCTAAGAATCATCATAATAATCATCGACCTCATTCAGCCGTGGAACTCAAGTTCCGAAGCCAGGAGCCAACGTCGCACAAGCAGCCATCGGCGAGTTACCTGTGCGCCTCGGGCGAAGCCGGCTTCCTCAAGGCGTTCCGGGATCCCGTGCAAAAGACGTACAGCGGCGACTTGCTGGAGAAACATTCGCAGCGTTTCACCCAAGACAAACCTTTCACGCCTAAGATGCTGAAGTCGGAAAAGAGCTCATACCTGTCTAGTTATCGCTACTATCGAGCGCCGCAGAGCACCAATCCGCCTCAGGAGTGTGACGACTTGAGTGCGGAGAAACGGTAGTCATTGCCGTTTCTTACCTGAAATATGTCTTCAAATTGATTCATGTTTTGTCTCCTTCATGTAGAGGAAAAACTGCGCAGCACACTCTGGAGTTGGATGAGCCAGCAGAGGTAATTTTGCAATCAAAATCTTTTACTATTACTACAAATTTAACATCACATAAACACATTAGGTGAACTTAAAAAGTCTACACACCCTTGTTTAAATGCCGGGTTTTTGTTCAAATCTCACCAAAGTTAATTATTGAAAAACTTCCCCCTATGAATATGACCTATATAGCTTGTGCAACTTTAATGTAGTTGCACAAGTTTGCACACCCCTCTAATAACTGGTGGTTTTGCTGTGTTCATCATTAATCACATGAATGAAAATTCTAACAATTTATCCTACTCTCATTTTTAATATCACAAATCCTGGCTTTTAACTCATTCACTGCCATTGACGGCTATAGACGTCAAAAATTAATTTGATCTATTTATTAGTTTAACATTTTCCCCACTTTTGTTAACAAGAGTTATGAAAACCTAGAATGTTTTTATTGTATTAGAACAGATACAAAATTTGTGATTAATCGTGAGTTAACTAGTCAAGTCATGCGATTAATTACGATTACAAATTGTAATCGCCTGATGCCCCTAATTTTTTAATCTTTTCAAAAAAAAAGTTTTTTAATAAAAAAACAAATAAATAAATAATTACAATTATTTTATTTTTTATTTTTTAAAGAAAAGATTATTAAAAATGAAGGGCGTCAAGATTTTAATCGGAATTAATTGCCTGACTTCACTAGTTAACTCACGATTAATCACAAATTTTATATTTGTTGTAAATGTACAAAAAAAATCTAGGTTTTCACTCTTGTTAACAAAAGTGGGGGGAAAAATGTTAAACTAATAGAAATTGTTCAAATGAATTGATGACGTCTATAACCATCAATGGCAGTGAATGAGTTAAACAGGTGTGTAATTTCTCACTGTAAACTCAATGTAATATTGTAAATATAACAACACTGAATGTCTCTTTGTCCCAGGAACTCAATAAAGAGCAGCAGTCAGCGGAGGACGAGCACACCGGCACATATTTAATAAAGCCAAAACAACAACCAAACAAAAATCGAGACTATGATCCCTTTGACTATTCCACCAGGTAAAAGTGTACAAAATGACATATTACTCTGTGCGCTTTATTAAAGGGATACTTTCTTCTAGGTTCTCCTTGGAGAGCGGAAACATGTCTTTAAGTGCAGAGTAAGTTCATCTTCATAAGCCCCAATGCATTAAGATCAAATCAATAGTATATTAGGAATGTTTTTGAAAGAACAATACTCTGTTCTTTGACAGGGATGAAGAATTAATGTACCTTGAATTTATTAACGATGTAACAGAAGACATCTTGTCCAGGGGATCAGTCTCTGACAGGTAAGGTGTGCTATCAGTCAAATGTTAAATTGCTTCTTGTTTTATGCGCGTTTTTTATATATATATATATATATATAATATATATATAAAAAAAATATATATATATATATAATATATATATATATATTATATATATATATATATATATATATATATATATATATATATATAATATATATATATATATATATATATATATATATATATATATATATATAAAATATATATATATATATATATATATATATATATATATATATAAAATATATATATATATATAAAATATATATATATATATATATAATATATATATATATGTTTGGGGATCTTAGAGTGTTTCAGAGTGGGCTAAACGCAAATAGTTGGAAATAGCTTCCAGATTGAAAATAAAATAAACAAATAATTATTGGGGGGGACTCCAAAAATATAATATGTGGACTACTCCTTCCTGTTTTGATTTTGAAAACTTTGCAAGTCGTGATGGGGAAACCTAAACTTTGACGTCATGCGTTTTCAGACTTTTTCATTATTGGGTTGACATCCACTTTAGGGTGGCTCGCGTACGTGATGGGTACAGGCTGCAGCGTATTAAATGTCTGTGTCTCCTTCAAGGGTCCTCAACCGAGTGATACAGCGACATATTGATATGAATCTGCATCGTCTGGATGAGGTGAGTATACATGTGGTGTCTGGTTGTGATTTATAGCCATATACATGAAGTATAGTCCTGGGGGGGAAAATTTCAAGGCGTCAAGGTGTCACCATGTGTTGTTTTAGACTAAAATGCGCCACCTTCTGGACATCCTGCAAAATAACCTGGACGAGCCTTCCACTCCTTCCAACAGCGAGGAGCTTGGGAAAAAAGACCTTCTCGATTCCCTCCTGGTGATGCCCGAATCGGCGCTGGAGCGAGTACAAGCCAAAGAGGACACCAACCTGTTCTGTCTTACGAGCGAAGGCAGCAATTCTCAAGAGGCCTGTCTGGAACCCGCGTTGAGCCCCACGCCTTTATGGTCTTCTGAAAGAAGTTCTCAGCTGACAGCTAATGAAAAGACAGAAGAGGAGGAGGACGACGACAACTGGGGAGAGGGCACGAGCGAGCATGTTAGCGATAATGAAGAAAAGTCTGAAGAGGACTACCTACTGGTCGTGACAGAGAAGGAAGATGCAGGCGGCGATGCCAGACACGAGGAGCTCCTTCAGGACCAAGCTGAGGCAGATGCAGACTCTGACGAAAAATCCAAAGCGCTTGAAGACCTGGAAATTAGGTTTTCAGAGTGTCTGCATATCGGTAAAGATGTTAAAGGTGACATTTTGGACTCTTCCAGTGAGCTCCAAACAAATACATTGGCCTCTGTCAGTGATGACGACTTTTAAATGTTGCATATACTGAACTTGAAAGTCGCTGCATTAGGAACGTTTTGTTTTTGCGGAAAACACAACAATGACAACTGTGATTTTATTTTACACAGCAATCCCGTTACCGGACAATTAGGCATGTAGATGTAAAAATCATTAGTCATTTTGCCACCTGCACAACCAGAAAGGGTCAATGAAGTCCAGCCTCCATTTTCTGTAGAGCTGCAGCCTATCCCAGCTACCTGGACGAAAAGGCAGACTACACCCTGGAGTGGACGCCAGTCAGTCACCGGGCACATATAGACACAGACGATCACCATTTGTATTCACATTCTCACCGTCACTGAGTGGGAACCGAACCCAAGCTGGATTCAAAGACATGAAATTAGAGCGGAAATTTATTCACCCTTTGTGCCTTTCACACAGATCGAGATATTGCTTTCAACAGAACAGGACAGGAGAAGTGAGTGTGTAGCAGGCAATGTAACGCCACTGGCCTTTCTTTCCAATAGGGTTTTCCCGCTTTGTTGCTATTTTGATATTCACACTTTTTTTTTTAAACTACCTTGTTATTTGCTGAAAACATCCACTGTTTTTATGCTCCTTCTAAAATACCTTAAAATGCCACAAGATGGTGCCAAAGCCCTAGCGAGTAGGATAGTAGTTTTTTTGGCACCATCTTGTGGAATTTATAAGCAACTGCAAACCTTTTGGGGCCGCATGATTTGCTGAGTTTATTTTTGCTATTGTTGCAAAGCTCTTTTTATTCACGGGGGTTACTTTACTCCCTTTCACACAGCTGATGCCCTGTCTGTTACACAGAACAGCAACTTAACTTTAACCATTTCCACTGTGATACTACCTCCAAAGGCGAAATATTGGGGGGAAATAAGGCAGAAAAGTCCTGGCTTGCACTGACTGTGTGAAAAGGCTTATGTTATCAGCTACGTGTTGCTCAAGATTTGTACATTTTACACAGGCTTTTTTTTTAATGTGTCATAATATGCGTGAGTGTTTTGTTTTTTACTTGTAACTGCCTGAATGTTGTTGTTTTCATTTGCAATAAATATTTAGTCCACTGTATTTGGACGGCCTATGATTTGGCGGAAAAAGAATGTGATGTGGGGGTTATGTTGCAAACAAACGTCGGTTATTCTTGCACAATGCGATGTTTATCGTGCGTGATAAGGGCGGTCAGCCGAGGTGGAAGGTAAACATGGAGTTCAGCGGCCAGCCGGACCGGTCAGCTGTCCGTCCGTCGCATTTAGAGAATTCTCACCACTCGGCATTCCAGCTGTCTGAGGTCACGGCTCCCCCTAAAATCACGTGTATCCCTCCGCGACGGTGCCACAGTGCTTGTTTACGATCTTTACTTAGCCATAGTATCATTGTGTTTGCAATTATGAATGTTTTAAGTATACTGTATGTTTGTGTTATACTTTTGCTGACTAATAAAACACAAACGCAAAAGTTGTAGATCCGCGGATGAAGACACTTGTTGCGCCTCCTATCCCAGGAAGCAAAACACGCTTGGAACCCGAGTGATGCGGGACGCGGAATTGGGCATGGAGTGACACATTCGCCTTGACACAGGAACTCGCGCATTTGGCATTTAATGTAATTATTTAAAGTTGTAAAAAAAAATGCAATAGATTTGTGGTAGAGCCGCCGCTGGGACGCAAGCCCTCTTCGGACCTTTAAACTCTCTACTGGCGGATCAGCGGTAACGTCAAGCGGCTCCGGCCAAAATATTTACCGGCGACGTCAGCTACTCGCGGGTGCCGTCTATTTTCTGGGTCTGTGTTAGCAAGCTAGAGCTAAACCTGCAGTTTTTTTTGCGTTTATATCACTCACCCGAGCGATTACCGAAACGAAATTAATTACCGGTCGGTCACTTTGAGATCACGAGCTTTGGGTGCGATTAATACTATAGCGGGAGTTGTCATGTAGTGGAGTTGAAGCGTAGTTTTGGCGTAAGTTCATTTGAACCTCAGCTAAGTTAAAGGAGGCAGAGATTTAAAGCTAGAGACCCTAGAGTTCAACAGTTGGAAGTATTTGGATTCGACTAATGACTGGAGGGTGAGTCACTAGAGTAAATTACTAATAATTCAGAATGTTCAAATTTTATTGTTTACATTATTTTATTAATGCATCGCTTTATCAAACTAAAAACAGTTGGCTAAATTGAATGATGTATACCTGCGCAGTCTCCATTGTTGTTTTTTGTTTGTTTTGAGCATTTATGACTACAAAGGTATAGTTAGACTAAATACTACTGTTGTGTAACTAAATGAGTAAACCACAATCGTCACCTTTTTAAAATAACGGCCCAGGTACGAATAAGTCATACTGTACTTTGACAATAAATAAATAAATATCTCTTGATACTGGTCACCTTTGCTAAAAGTTAAACAGGACATTCAACTCTATCCCTGAAATTAAATTAATAATACATATAATTATATAATATATAATTATATTATATATTATATAATCAGCATTTAGTTAAGCTTTTCATGTTTTCTGAACTTTATTTTAGGAAGGTGACCATTAGAGAAGTTTTGCGCAATGATAATCACCCAAAAAAAATCATTACCCACTAATAGTATACCTTGTCACCTTTTCAGGTCTGCCTGACAATGAGCCCCATGATTTACATCATTCATAAGGTCTTATTAGAAGGAACAGCGAGGCGAGTCATTTGCGAGGACTAGACACCAAGGATCTGCACCGGCGTGAATCATGCCCTTGCCTTTCGGCTTGAAGATCAAGCGCACCAGAAGGTACAACGTTTCCAGCAAGAGCTGCCTGGTCACTCGCATCCAGCAGCTCAATGGCGAGTTTGTGGAGTTCACACTGTCAGTGGAGAGCACGGGACAGGAATGTTTGGAGGCAGTCGCCCAGAGACTGGAGTTAAGAGAGGTATGTTAGCAATAGACAGCTTTGCTTGTTCTTTTCCCATATTAGGTTTGTTATGCAAAAGGAAAGAAAATGACAAGGATTGAATTGTTGAACAGGAGGTTAGGTAACATTTGCTATTACTGAATTAAATTTGCACCATATAAAGCAATAGCTGTATCATACCTATAGAGTAGAACCTGCTTAGTCTTATGTGTACCGGTAATATGATGTTTGTGCTTTCTCCACACTAGATAACATTCTTCAGTCTCTGGTACCTGAACAAGCAGAGCCAGCAGAGATGGATCGACCTGGAGAAGCCGCTGAAGAAGCAGCTGGACAAGTACGGCGTGGAGCCTACCGTCTACTTCGGAGTGGTGTTCTACATCCCCGGTGTTGCCCAATTGCAACAGGAGATCACAAGGTAACAAGGTTTTGTTTTGTTTAGATCAAACGAAAAAAGAAAAAAGAAAAAAAAAGATGACTTGTTCAAAGAAATTGCCTGAATGCTGAGAAACGCCACTAGATAATATAGTGGAACCAGTAAAGGTCAAAGAAACAATATTGTGGCTAGCGCTAGCGGCTAATGTTAGTGGTCAACACCATTCCATTGCATCTTTAATTTGTTCACATTTTGTGGTACAACTATACATCATCACTGTATGTATATCATAGCATAGCCTGCATATCAAGTAAATGCCCCACATAGTGGCTGAAAGCAACAAAGGCGACTGTATCAAGCAGTCTGGCTAGATGTTTAGTCAGTGCTATGATCTTTCTGCAATGCCATGACAAGTTTAATTTTTCTGTCATCGTTAAAGTCACATTTAGTGTAAATTCATGCTGTTGACTGTTAGCATTTTTTTGTATAATTGGATTTGGACAATTTCATACGATAATTCTCTCTTTTTATTTTTGACTATTTGTCCATTTGCTGTAGTAAAATGACCGCATTTGTTCTGACAGATATCAGTATTATCTACAGTTGAAGAAGGACGTGCTGGAGGGCCGCATCTCATGCACTTTAGAACAAGCCATCCGCCTGGCTAGCCTAGCCGTACAAGGTAACATGAATGTTTTACATGCGTCTGCTATTTTGGAACTTATTCATCACCTGCTGTCTCAGACACAGTAATTGCTGGCACGGCAAATAGCGATTATCCATAAGACGCAATGTGAACAACAGCCTCGCAAGTAGTTCCCCGTATCGTGGCCTTTGATGTCGGTTAGCTCTGTTGCAGAGAGGAGCTGGCGTTTAAAACAACTACCTCAAATACGCATACTTTCCACTTTCTGGACTGAGCCCATTTGCACTCATGTTGCTAACGAAAAAAGCAGCACCAGCAGATACACATAAACCTACATTTCTCCATAAAAGTTGAGTATAGTATAATGGTAATATTGTTCAATAATGTAGTGAAAATGTTTTCTAAATCATATTCTCAAAACAGACGCAGACTTGTAAATGTGTGAATCTGAGTTCCAGTACCATGCGTCTAACGCGCTGACATCCTACCAACCTTTTGGCCAGCCAGAAGAATCTCAAACACTGCTAGCAAAGTTATATTGGGCTCTACCGCTTGTGTGCCTGCAAGTTAGCGTAGCAGAATCTCTGAGATCTATTTTGTGCCTCAAAGGCCTGCACCATTTGCATATTTCTGTTAGCTTCCACCCCAGCCTTAAAAAAAAAAAAAAAAAAGTCAATTTGTATAAATAAAATAAAAGGTGCAAGTCTCATGGAGGCGCTGGAGTGAAGGGTGTGTTTTCGAACATTGCTGATGCCGAGGATAGTGAACTTACTTGCGAGTGTTGCCAGCAGTCAGGCTGGAGCTTCTGGGGTTGTGTTGACACCGTTTGACACGTTTACGTCTGAAAGAAAAATACAATTACTATACCCCATTCTTAAATGCAAGTTTTACCTCTCACATTTGACAGAATGGACTTCTCTTGACGCATCTTTTCCTCCTTTTCACAGCCGACTTTGGAGACTTCAATCGCTACGATTCCCAGGAGTTTCTCCAGAAGTTTGCGCTGTTCCCTATTGTAAGCAGTTTCCCCGTTATCTGCTGCACCCAGATGAAGAAACGGTATCTTGCCCGTTGGTGGCATTTTCTGTAGTCACTTTTGCATCATTGGGGTTTGATCCTTGCAGGACTGGATCCAGGATGAGCGGGTGCTGGAGGAGGCCACTCAGAAAGTGGCCCTTCTCTATCAGTCTTACAGGTGAGCGCCATTAGCGTACTGTCAGTAGTCCCCGTTCTCCTCGTTTGAATGAATGGCTTACAACAAACCGCAAAGTGCTCTCTCCTCCCGTCAAGAATGTAAACAGGAAGGTTTGGTTTATGGACTACTGTGTGGGAGAAAATATGCTAATAAACACAACAGTGATGGTAATCCAACCACAACAGAGTTCTCTTGCAAGATGACCGAGACCGCCTCTTGGCCCTCATTTGAGCCGTGGGAATACGTTGAATTTATTGACTCGTATCGTTCTCAGGGGTTTGTCGTCTCCGGAGGCCGAGATGCTGTACATGCAAGAGGTTGAGAAAATGGAGGGCTACGGCCACGAGGGCTATCAAGCCAAGGTGGGTTCTGGTTAGCCTCCAATGCGCTATGAAATGTCAACCCTTTATAAAAGGAGTGACTTTTCTCATGTTGTGTAAACAGGACAACACGGGCACGGACGTGACGTTGGGCTCCTGCCTCGATGGCATTTTTGTCAAACACAAAAATGGCAGGCCTCTTCATTTATTCAGGTAATCCAAGCGGTTCTTAAAAGGAACTGAGTCAGGAAGACGGACAGCTCCATAAACATTGTCTCACTCTTGTACCTAACATGAATAAGTAGAATTGCTCTCCCATGTGTGTCGTCGGTTGTGAGCATTTTGCTGCGACTGCCATGACATCATGCGTTCTCTTCTTTTTGCTTGAATTGGCTGCGCAGGTGGAATGAAATTAACAACATGAGTCACAACAGGTCTTTCTTTGCCTTGGAGTTGCTCAACAGAGAGGAGAGTGTCCAATTCCAGACAGTAAGTCTCTCTCCCTGCACCTTCTCGACATTGCGCTCTCTTTTCGGAATTCGGTTCAGCCAGTCAGAACAATGTGCCTGTGTTGTTGTCTGGCCATTAAAGTCACATCGCGTCAGCTGAAAGTCTGTGTGCAGGAATGCGTTCTCAGCTGCAAGCTTCTCACCGGCTTTCTCTTTTTCACTTCCTTTTTTTTTTTTTTTTTTGTGCCACAGGAAGACATGGAAACTTCCAAATACGTGTGTCGCATGTGTCTGGCCAGACTCAAGTTTTATAAGCTCAACAAGAGCAGCCTGTAAGTTTCACACGTCTAGCCCACTTCCTGCCTCTTTTGTCGCTTGTCTGGCGAGCGCCACTCCTGACTTGTGGAAGACTCACTTCTGACCTCCTCAGGGAGGAGTGCGACCCCATGCCTCCTGAGGGCTCCCAGAAGTCCCTCCTCACTCTAGCCTTTCCTCGTTTTCCAATGCTCTCTCGTCCCTCTCTGCCTTCAAATAAGGGGTGAGCAGCGCAGTTAGCCAAGTTGCACGTTTCAAATACAAGTACAACAACCACACGGAAGATAACTGTAGGAATACGTTACTGACTTTATGAAGTTAGTCAATTCTCACGCAGTATACTGAGAGCTGTTTTTAATGTTTTTGTTTGTATTTAACGCTCCCTCACCGCCCCACTTTATTTCTACATTAACGATCATTTGGATCTTGGAATTGTCTCCAATTCAGAGATTCTTATAGTTCCTAAAAACGTTGGGGCGGCGTGGCTCAGTGGTAGAGTGGTCGTCTTCAAACCCAGAGGTTGTGGGTTTGATCCCATGCCCCTGTGACTACGTCGAAGTATCTTTGAGCAAGATACCGAACCCCCAGTCGCTCCTAATGCTGCATCAGTAGTCGAATGTAAAGCGCCTTGCAAGGTGGAAAAGCGCTATATAGATGAAGTACTGTTTACCATTTATTTGGTAGATGCGTTGAATCTAAAATTGGACTCTCAAAACACAATTTTTTGCCAATGACAGCTATCAAAGATGTATGGCCCGGCAGTGCATGAGATAAAAAATAGTTTTCCTCCTTGTGGCAATTTTACTGAGTTGTGGCTTGTGATGAGTTGACTTTTTTGTGTTCACTCCTAAAATCGGGACTGCATGTTTGTGTTCTAGTGAAAATATATTACATGCGTTTAAGTAATGTTATTTTTTGGTGGTTGGTTGACTGGCTTGTTTTCTCACCAGACAAACGCAGTCCACAGTCATCAACCCAGTCAGACGCAGATCGTCAACAAGATTGTCCCTGGTGAGTTCAATGCTCGTTCTTGGTATTTAACTGTTAGTTCTCACCAAGCAATTTGATTGGACAAGAGTAATTCCATGAGTGCAGTTATGCAGTACATCAACATTCTGACTTTAAACTTTACACATCATTCTGCTTCATGTGTTTTAACCTGTTAATTGGCCTGCATCAACGGTTAGTGGTTATCTAACATTACTGCATTGGCCATGCCAAATAATTTGATCACTTGTTGTATAAACATCACAAGAGTACTAAGTCATTCTATTTTTTTCTTCTTTCTGAACAGCAGCCAAAGCCTCAGGGCTACATGATGCCCCCGCCACCAATGCACTACAACGGCCACTTTACGGAGCCTTACACCTCATCGCAAGGTAACGTTCAACTTGTTGCGTCGGTATCGATCAACGGAGCTCATCCTGGGCTTGTTGCTCTGTCATAGACAACCTGTATATGAACAGCCAGAATGGTTACTACTACCACTCCCAGACCAGCCTGGACTGCCCACCAATGGAGTACAGCAGCGGCGGGCGCTTGCGTAACGGCAGCGTGTACAGCGCCCACAGCACCAGCTCCCTGACCAACCCCCAGCACTACCTCCAGCCCTCACCCATGTCCTCGAACCCTTCGATCACCAGCGACATCACCCGGCCTGACTACGTGCCCTCGCACCGGCACAGCGCCCTCATCCCGCCTTCCTACCGCGCCACTCCAGACTACGAGACGGTGATGCGGCAGAAGAACCGAGGCGGCGGGGGGATGCTTTTGTCCCAGGAGCACCGGCAAAGCCACTCCATGAGGAACCTGAACATCGGGAACTCGTACGCTTACAGCAGGCCAGACCCTCTTGTTTACAGTCAGCCCGAGATCCGAGGAGAGCACGGCGGCGCCGCCCAGCACCACCACCACTATCCCTTCCACATGGGCTCCAGCTTCCACAGCCCGTCGCCGTACCACCCTTACCCCATTGAGAGAAGACCCGTGGTGGGAGCGGTCAGCGTCCCAGAGCTCACCAACGTCCAGCTACAGCAAGCCCAAGAGTATCCGGCCCCCAACATCATGAGGACGCAGGTGTACAGACCGCCGCCGCCGTACCCGTACGCTCACCCCCGGCCCGCCAACAGCACGCCGGACCTGTCGCGCCACTTCTACGTCAGCAGCAGCAACCCAGACCTGATAATCACACGTCGCGTGCACCACTCGGTCCAAACGTTCCAGGAGGACAGCTTGCCCGTGGCTCACTCTCTGCAAGAGGTTTCCGAGCCCCTTTTGAGCGGACCCATGCACAGACACCCTTACCACGCCCAGAAGCGCAACTCTATCGAGATAGCCGGACTGGCACAGAGCCTCGAGGGGATGCGGCTAAAAGAGCGACACATGTCCTCTTCGGCGGTCGAAGCTGCTACTCCTCCTCCGGCCCCGCGTGGAGGTCGTTTGCAAGGTTCCCAGCTCAATGTGTTTTTGGAGCGTGCCAAGACAGAAGACAGGAGTGAGACCAAAGAAGATGCGCCGTACGGGCACAAGAAATCCCTCTCTGACGCCACCATGCTGGTGCACAGCAGTGGCGATGAGGAGGAGTTTGAGGACGACGCAGGGCGCCACACGCCGCTCTCTCATGACGCGGTAGCCGGCATCCTCCCAGAGGAGTCTCCGCATCACGTCTTCACGGCTCCTCAACAACAGACACCCCTTGAGCCCCCGCCTGCTTATCCCATCGGCTCGTCCCTGGAGCCCTCGCTAGCCGCCGCCCTCACTTACAAGGCTCATCCTCTGATCCACGAGACGGAGCCTCTGTACTTGCGCGAGGTGCGGCAAGCCAGAATTATGCCCTCTGTGTCCGAGGGAGACCTGAGCGGCGATGCCAAGCACAAGTCCAAGAAGGACTTCAAGAAGAGGCCCGTATCTGATGTGCCTCATTCCAAGAAGACCATCGAAGGTTTGCCTCCTCCGGTGAGTCATTTTTTAACATTTTACATTAAGCCCCTTTCAAACAGGTTTTTCTAGGTCACTGCCCTGTGTGTTTGTTATTAGATAGTTTCATAGTATTCCTATGCAACTATGCATTGTGTACAGCTAAAAATGTTAAGACTTCTGCATTTTTCTTGACCTCGTTCAATTTTTCTTGACCTCACCTTGGAATGAATATTCAGTAAACCGACACATTTGAGCTATTATTGCAACCCAATGACAAGTGGCCTTTTTTTGCAGGTTATTCCTCTAGTACCCACCCACTTTACTAGCTAGTTTCATATGTCTTAAAGAGCTACAAACAAAAGTACAAGCACCTTGTTTTTGTCCCCCCCCCCTTCTCATTCTTCCATATAAGCTCATTTTCTGTCACTGGCCCTTCCACATGGGCACATTCAACCTCAATAGGCCTTAAGCATTGTATCCGTGTGACAATCAGCTGCTGTGGTATGAGACTCGATTCTGAAAGATGTACGTCAGGAAACTGGCTGGGTAACATTTCACGAGGCTCCCAGCGGGGACTTTTGTTGTCTCCACCCTCAAAGCCAACTATTGTCGCTGGCTGTGAGAATCATACAGGCAAGTCATCCTCACCATTTCCCTGCGTGTGTTCTTCTCGCCACCACGCCAGGGCATGAAAAAGAGCGTGCGGTCGGATGTGAGGAAGATGGGGCCCCTGAAGGTGGCACATCTCAACGGCCTGTCAATGTCCCGGCACCCGATGCAGAGCGAAGTCAAGGGTCAACCCGAGCGAGACTCCAATGACGAGAGGGTAAGAATGAATTATAACACTTGAAATGTGAGTGAAGCGAAAGTGAAATTTAGCCGCCATTTGACTTGTTTCTAGCTAAACTTTTTCACCTAGATTAGCTTTAAACTGTGCAAAACAATTCATAATAAAGTCACTGTGGGGTGTGCGCATCTTGTGGTGGAAAGCGGGTTCATTCCAGCGATATACCCGAACGTGGATGAGTGTGTACAGTGTACACTATGTGAATAGTTAGTCAGCCATCAAATCAAAGTTCAGCAATGAAGCCCATCTCAGTAATTTAGCAACACCTTTGTCCTTAGTTTGCTGTCGGCCTCTCTTTCACTCAGTCACGCACGGCAACAAACCATGATTGTTTGTCCCGTAGAGAACGTCTCACCAGGCTAGCTAGCAAGCTAGCTAACTACTTTAGCTACAGGACGCACCTAATCCCTAACAATGCCAAACACCATTAAGACAAAATAACCAAGCCAGAACCTGTTTGGTAACAATGCAGAGCAGGATCCTGGTTAAAGTAAGCCATTTTAAACTTCAAAAGAAGAACTTTTAGAAGTTGAAAGTAACGTTGATGGCTGCCGCTTTGCTTTCCAAGTTATTAAAAAAATGGAAATATGAGGCTTTGTGAAGCGCTTTGGGTGCCCACTGGTGGTGAAGATAAAGCGCTATGTACCATTTTGATCAAATTGAATTTTTCATCTGTTGGACAATGACATGTTTTTTCAAAATGTGTAAAAGATACAAATCAATTTGGAACTCGTGACGTCACAATGAATAGTAAATCAGGACTTTGGGAGCAAGCCCGAGCTGTAATTTATACACAAGGCTATCTGCCGTGCTTCTCGAGGCAAAGAATAGTGGGTAAAAACCTGATCAAATCTCAGCATAAAAGAATAAAACATTAAAATTACAAACCAGAAATGATCAAGTTTAAAAAAGTGCCCAAGTCCGGTCCTCGAGAGCCCCTATCCAGCCTGTGTTTCATGTTTCTCTCAACACACCTGATTCATGATCAGGATCGGTATTAGGCTTCTGCAAAGCTCGCTGATGAGCTGATCATTGGCTGTAGCTGCGCTGAAGGAGGGACACGTGGAAAACAGGCCAGATAGGGGGCTCAGGAGGAGCAGACTTGGGCACCTCTGTCTTAAACTATTTATGAGAAAGAGGCAGGGAACAAAGTTCTGGCCAGATTGAAATATGCTGACAGTCTTGAACAGACTTTAGGTGATTTAGAAAGTTGGTTCCAGAGTTGTAACAGTGAAGTAGGCTGACTACACTGGCTATTGTTAGTAACTGTAACAGCAAAGAAGCAGAAACATTTTCACTTTTACCTTTTGGTGTGTTCAAGAACCACCAACACAGCAGCACATCTGAAATGCAGACAAAAAAACCCCAATGTCAAATTATTGAATTCAACCTAACAACACAATGCCAAGATTTCACATCATGTCCGGCCTATGTGCGAATGCACTGCCCGATCGGTCCCAAGTCTACCGGTAGTCTTTTTGGAGAACTTTAAATTGCTGGACTTGACTTTGAAGGTTCCACTGTGCTATTTTACTATGTCAAGTGTGTTCAGAGCGTGCTTAGATATTGCTTTTGGATCGTTGACAACAGCAGGTTATGCTTTTCAGTTACAATAACTTTGACACAGCATACTGGGGAGAGAAAAGAAAACAATCAACGCTACCTGTTATGTCATTCAGTGCAAAGTCCTGGAGCGGCACATGGAGATGGGCGAGCTGCTGAAAGAGTACGAGAGCATCCCCAAGTCTCGCCCGGCGGCCGAGTGCACAGTCGCCCAGATGGCCGAGAGCGCAGACAAGAACCGCTTCCAGGACGTGCTGCCCTACGATGACACTCGTGTGGAGCTGGTGCCCACCAAAGAGAACAACACCGGATACATCAACGCGTCACACATTAAAGTAAGCGCTCGCACTTTATAACCACATACAAAATATGAATGAAAGGTTTGATTGACATTTTGACCATGATCCTCAAAAACTGAGGCTAGATACTAACTACAGATTTTGAAAATTCAGCACCTGAAGTCAGTTTTACATCGACATGAAGTTTGGTAGGCATTTCCATGCCTAAATCCACACAAAAAAAAAAGACTTAGGAAGTCCTGCCTGAAAAGACACCATTTTGGTTTTGTGACCTCATTGGCAGCGTTTCCAGGTGTTGAAAGGTGGAACAGAAGAGATTTTGGAAACTCATCATATGAAGTCAGTTTGACTTAGCAACATGAAATTTGGTCCAACAATAGTGAGTGGAATAACGAAGGACGTCAGCCATTTTGGTTTTAATCTGTCTTTTATTTTTGTGTGTGTGTGTGTGTGTGTGGGGGGGGGGGGGTACTCTTTATTCTCATGAACTTGCCCTCGACATTTTTGTCTGATTGCTACCAAACTTGAGTCATGCACAGTAGACCAAATAGTGATGCTAAATTGTGTAACATTTACATTTGTCATTGCGCGTGGGCGGAACTTGATGACTTCTTAACTCTTTGACTGCCAGACGTTTTCAGAAAAGGGATGCCGTGGGTGCCAGCCGATTTAAGCATTTTTGACTGATCTTTCAAGGTCCACAGAAAATTATGTGTTTGGACTATGGAAACACACATACTACCAAATGAAAGATTGGACTCTCATCTTTCATCAGAAAAAAAAGTTTGTTTCTACCTTATTCCGTTCTTCAGTAATCAACAATAGAAAATGGTTAGTTTCACCTCTGTTTTAAAAAAACGTCTTTTAACGTCTTTGGCACTCCTCCATAGGATTTTACTAAACGTTATTTAACGTTTTTGGCAGTCAAAGAGTTAAAAAAACTCTTGCGTCTGATGGGGTGGCCGGTGAGTGTTTATCTGTGAGAACAAATGGCACAAGCGTCCAGAAAAATGTGCGGCATGCTGCGTCGCAAGCGAGTGACGGGAGGCTTGTGGTGTGACAGGTTTTACTGTAGCTTGTGTTTTTTTTGTGTGTGTGTTTTTTTTTAAATGCTTTCTTAAAGAGGAAGTGTTTGTTTTTTGTCTCGGCAGATCAACGTAGGAGGACACGAGTGGAACTACATCGCCAGCCAGGGGCCTCTTTCCAGCACATGCCAGGACTTCTGGCAGATGGTGTGGGAGCAAAGTGTCGCCATCATTGCCATGGTTACCGCCGAAGAGGTGCGTTGAATGTTTTAGGAGGCCCTTTCCCAGTCTAAAATTTGTGAACGAGAACAATGAAATATGATGTGACGTTTCATACTCACTCAGCATTGTGTTGAAAGCGATTGTCTGGCCTGTCGTGCAGGAGAGCGGGCGAGAGAAGAGCTTCCGCTACTGGCCTCGCCTCGGCTCGCGGCACAACACGGTGACGTACGGCCGCTTCAAGATCACCACACGCTTCCGCACCGAGTCGGGCTGCTACGCCACCACGGGCCTGAAGATTAAACACCTGGTGACGGGCCAGGAGAGGACCGTGTGGCACCTGCAGTACACGGACTGGCCGGACCACGGCTGTCCTGACGATTTTAAAGGCTTCCTCAGTGAGTCGGGGGCGTTTTTTTTTTTCTTCTATCGTGGTTACTTTTTGAAGCTTAATGTTTGTGTTGCGTGTCTGCAGCCTACCTGGAGGAGATCCAGTCGGTGCGGAGGCACACCAACAGCATCAGTGAGCCAAAGAACAGCAACCTGCCCGTCCTGGTGCATTGCAGCGCCGGAGTGGGGCGCAGTGGCGTGGTTATTCTATCCGAAATCATGATCGCTTGCTTGGAACACAACGAGGTAAATATCTGTTCTGTCAAGACAAATAATTTTAACGTTGGTCCTTGGCACCAAGATGGCGCCAAAGCTCTCACTAAGAGAAAAGTAGGACTACGTTCCTATTTAGAAATGGCTTTGGCGCCCTCTGGTGGCATTTCAGGAAGAGCACAAAAATGCAAAAAAAGGTGACTTTGCGAGTACTGAACCATAAATAGCGGGACAAACACTGTATGCTAACCTCTATAGCATGTTATTTAGCTTGGGGGTAAGGTTTTGCATTGAGTAGCCAGACTATTTCCTGTGTCTCCAATAATTTCCTGTTTAATGGCTACCGTCCCACAGATGCTAGACATTAAGACTGTGCTGATGAAGCTGCGCCAGCAGAGGATGATGATGGTCCAGACCTTGTCCCAGTATACCTTCATCTACAAGGTGCTAGTCCAGTACCTCGGCAACTCCCGCCTCATCTGAGGATGCCAAAAATATGCTACGTGCTACGTGCTACTTCTAGGCTGACCCCACAACTCTTCGAAACAGTATTATAGTGGGTTTTTTTTTTTGCATTGCTGACTGCTGGATAAAATAGTTTCATCTGTGCTGCTCGAGCTGCATCAAAACTATTTCAACCAACGTGACTTGTTGACAAAGCAAGCAGAAGGTGACAAATAAAGTAAGAACAGCAGCATGAAAGGATTTTTTTTTTTTACTTGAAAGTTTTGTTTTTGTTTTATTTAAACATTTGATCAAGTGCCTCCAGACTGTATTTTTTGTTTATTAAGAAGACAAAGGAAAGTTTGATTGCAGTGAGAAAGTGTGAGTGATGTTTGTGTGTGCTCAACTGCAAAATAGAGGTCAGTTACAAGCACAAGGCGCATGCATGCACGAAGACGCTGTGTGTGTCTTCAAGTCCTTAACAATGAGTTTCAAAGTTTCTGATTCTTTTCAAACACTGATGGAGTCTTAGTGCAAAACAAAGTGATTTTTGTGGCCGTTTTGTCCATGTCTTTGTTGATAATGTACACAATGTAAAATTTGTTATGCGTGTTGTTTACTGTACAAACTGTATAAAGTCTATGATGCAAAAACAAAAATGGTGTGCCTTTGAAACACTGTAAGAGCATCAAAAAATGTGACTAGAATAAATATCTTTAAAATGTTCATAAATTGTGACCAGGCAGTGATTATTCACTCAATAGCAGTCAGATGTGGTGAGATCATTTATTTGTCCTTGCACATTTTCGGAATAGTAACTACTACTTTTAGAGCAGCGGTCACAAACCTTTTAGAAACTCAGCTACTTCTTGGGTACTAAAAGGGCTACCAGTTTGATACACACTACTGAAATAACAAATTTGCTCTAATTATTTTAATGATATACAATTATAAGAAGACACTTATGTTGATCTCTCACAAAAATGAGGAAGCAAATACCATGCAACATTTTATTTCTATAAATTGATGCTAGTGGTTACATTTTGAAATGATCGCTTTTACAACATTCTAGGGAAATCACAATATCCAAACACTGATGATCCTTAGGGGCTAGGTTGTTGACCTCTGAATCTGACTTAGAGAAACACATGTAAAACAATGAACCAGTAAAGGCATGTAAACATATACATACCATCCTGAACTGTGGAGTGACTTCATCTACATCACTGCTAGACTAAAGAACTTGTCTCCACATAACATAAAATCACTAATACTGCACAGGTTCCTGTGAACACTGCTGCTTTGGTTAGCAACATAGTATATTTTTCATGAGTGAGGCAAATGCCACTGAAGTATCGTGCAGTGATCAGCAGCGGTTGCCCTTCAGCAACAAGTACGACTGCGATTCAAAATTTGAGTCGCAGGTGAAGCGCATTGCAGATATGATGGCCACTACATGTTTTTTCGCAAGATCTTCCGCAACAAAAATTATGTTTTCGGGTCCGAAGCCAGATCTAGCCTGGTGTCGCCAACTGTACCAAATGATACATTTCATAAATATTGTCGTTCAATAAAAATACGAGGCATCTCAAAATATTTCTCAATAAGAACACCAGGGGTCACATTTGTGCAGCCGACCTAAAGTGGATGCACCGCTGGGTGGTCGTCATGGTGTCTGCGTCGGGATGGGCTCTATTTGAGGGGTAGTTTTCTTTCATAAAGTGGTGGTATAATAATCATACTTTTCCATGAGTACAAGTTGAGAAAAGAAGATACTCATTGTACAATGAGAGGTTATTGAGGTTGACGTTTGCTGATTAAAAAAAAAAATGTCTTCAACTGCATAGTCTATTACAGACCGAGCTTTTTCCGTTTCATTCAAAAGTTTTGACGGGTCATTAAAAAGAATACGAAAACATAAAGTCAGTACTGGTACCGTCCTCGCTTTCCACCGTGTCCATCGTGGTTGTGTCTCCCACCACGCCAACCTCCTCCTCCGCCTCCTCCTCCCCGCCATCCTCCTCCTCCAGCACCTCCTCCTCCTCGCCATCCACCTCCTCCTCCTCGCCATCCTCCACCTCCTCCATCTTTCCTTTTCTGCCAAGGGGGCATCTCAGGAAGCGGGGCTTCTATCTCTGACGGGCGTCCACCTCGGTCAGGGACTCTTCCCATTTGGATCTGATAAACATGCGCAAGGTACAAATGTGAGTTTTATTGAGATGTAGGCACTTTTATTATGGTTGTTTTTTTTTTTTTTACATTTACAAATGTGTACGTTACTTAAAAATATATATATATAAAAAAAAATTAAATGCGGGTTCTTGTGTGCACCTTGTTAACTGTGGAATAGAATTTTCATAAAATTAAAAAAAATAATAAATTAAAAACAATTAAAATAAACAAGACCTCCTGTAGTGTGCCTTTTGGTTTTGCGATTAAAAAGGAAAAAATACAATCAAATTTAGCCTTAATGATTGTGCAAAATGTGTTTTAAAAAATTCATCCATAAATGTAACTTGTTGACTTTAAAGAATAAATACATACTTGTAATATGGAGGAAAAAAGTGCAACTGGTTCACCTGGTATAGTCTTTTTTAAATATTAAATTATTTTATGAAATTAAAGAAAAAAGAAAATAAAAATGTATTAAATTAAGAACTATCAGGGAAGAACATTGAGTGCAGTATTTGAAAAATAAACATTCTAAATATAAAAATAAACAACTTTATTTGACCTTCCTTGAAATGCATTGCACGTGTTCTACTGCTTCATGTTTATATATTCTTTTCCCCAACTTGCTTTTTCCTGATTAAGGAGCTGAAAGGCTAATCTGAAAACAAATGTTTGATCCCTGGAAGAAGAGACGGCGGTGCCGCGCTCGTACCTTGTTGACGGCGCAGGCGGTGTACTCCCTGCTGGCGCCGCTGCTGGTCTTGACCACGTTGCAGATGTCCTCTCTGGCAGCCAGCAGGGCGGCGCCGTCCACTGTGGCTTCGGCCCTCAGCGCGTGTCTCTTGGGCTGGTACGCGTGAGCCATTCTGTCCACCTTCGCCTGAATACAGAAAAAAATAAAAATATAAAAGACAAATGTAAAATTTAAGTACAAAATACATACACGTTTTTTTCAATAAATAAATAAAATCATTAAATGAAACAAATTAGTGGACGCTCTCAAGTTTACTTTTGTTTAAGTAGTTTGGATGCTACACTATGGAATGTTGCAGTAAGGTCCAGTTCCTCTTCTATAAAAAAAACTAAATATCAAAAACAAAATTACAAAAATAGGCTATAAAAATACAAAATAAATAAAAGTTAAGTAAATTTAAAAAATGAGTGGACCCCATCTATTCAGGATTAACGTGTGAGCCCTGCAACAAATAGCGAAAATCTGCTAGTAATTAAGAAAAGGTTTCTAATTGATTATAAATGCCACATGAGGGCAGCACGGCTATGACCTGACTACTGTATATGAGAAACTCATCCCTCAAAAAAAAACAACAACTGTGAAATGGCGAACGGGTAACTGTGAATATTCGGAGGTTTATTGTAGGAAAATAAAATGTTTGCCAGGCTGGGGTGATTCTTGTATCTGCGTGTACCTCTTTGGTCGCTACACTATTGCTACGCTGCAATAAGATCCACTTTGTGCTCTATGGTTGCCATCACTCTTTGCCATCAGTGGTAACCTTCTGTGGTGACATCACAAAAAAAAAAATGCCAGAGAAAAAGCAAAACGTGTGTTGTTAATCCTATACATACGTAGACAAAAGTGTTGGTACTTCTCTGTCATGGAAAGAAAATGAAATTCAGTAATAATGATTTACTTCAAATTGAATGTGGCAGAGCACAAACGTACTAAAAATGATATCATTATTACATTCGGCACACGACTTCAACCTGCGCTGGGTGCAAAGTAGGAATAATATGGATTTGATATTTGACACATTAAAATTCAGATAAATTATTAATTGGCCGATTAATAGTAAAAAAATAAAAAAACTTTTTTGAAACCTTAACACTCACAACAATAACGATAAAGCAGAAGAATATTTGACAATACTTTGTACTACAGTTTTAGTTTAACTTTAATACAGAGAAAAATCTACAAAAATCTCCCAATTTTTTTGTGCTTTAAAAATGATTTAATTAAATTAATCGGACCCTAGTGCAAAGAAATTTCAGGGCTATCAAGGCATTCTTAAGTGTTGCGATATGTCAGGAAAAAAACAAGCATGACCAAGGGGAAAAACACAAAGAAAAAAAACCCTAGTGGTCTTTCATTAACAGAGGGGTACCAACAATTTTGATTCTCAATGAACTAGTATCTGGCATGATGACGCTTTTGAGATACTTTTTCCCAGTTCATGTTGGTTGAACTCTACGTTTTGGAGTTGGAGTAGTCTAGCTAACGGATGAACGTGCCTTGGCCCTGTCGGACCACCCGAACGACTGGATGGTGACATCCAGCCGCTTGATCAGCATCCTGCGCCGACACTCGTACTCTGATGACATGATCGCGTTCATGCTGAGGAGCTTCTCCTGTGGAAGGACACGCAAGTGGAAATCGTTATTCATACGGTACCATACAATATTTATATCAATGATTCCCAACCACTATGTTGTGGTACCCCTTAGGTAAGAGATGGAGAAAAATAAATGTTTTTTATAGCTTTTACGGAACTTTAATTTTAAATAATACAAACACATTTAAACATATATTTCGAGAAAATGAGTAGTGGTTAACACAAATGCAGTGTAATGATCTGTCTCCATTTTCACAGTAAACAAATCCCAGTTGTTGCAAATTCTTCTTTCACATTTACCATGTCATACATTTTAGTATACCACCACCTAGTGGTCGAAAGTGAAGTTACACCCAAAATAAACGAGAAGTTAGACAAAATAGTTATAACTGTAATGTAAAACATAAATATTGGATGCCTTCTATACATGTTGCGAGGCGTCAACATATCACCATCTAGCTGAATCCTCGTATCACCAAAACCTACTTTTGAGGGAAGAAAATTTTACATATTTCTTACCAAACACCTCATGATTTTATTATTCCTTACACTGCCATCATATAATGGTCCTCAAATTAAGGTTAAATCGCTAGCTTAATTCACAAAAAAATATATACTACTGAAATGTATCTAACTTAAATATTTTCAGTCATTTCTGTCTTAAGAACATACAGACCTTTAACCCTGTGGTGACGTAATGCCACGAGGCTCACGTAAAAGTCAGGAATATGTTAGTTATGCAACACTTCTGTGACGGACACTTTTGATTGGTGAATAATTTATAAAACTAAAAGACCACATGGAAAATAAATAACCATTGTCCAAATGTGATATTCAATCATCATCATCACATACCCACTGTTCACTGCTAAGCGCTTTCTTCAAAGCAGGCATTCCCACTGTGCCATCAGGGGACTTCTCAACAAGTGTGTCCACCTGTAGTGACACATTCCACCTCACTTTCAGGACTTTTTATTTTATTTTATTTTATTACAATTTCAAACACAGCATACAGGACATAAGTGAACCTCACCTTGTTTTGGATGAGCGAGAGGACCTCAGCAGCATCCTGTCCCTTACGCAGCGAAACGTTCAGGGTCTGGGAGATATCTCGCAACTCCCGAGATGGCGAGCCCGCGTTTCGTCCCCGAACGCCGCCTCGCCTGATGACGGCAATCTGCGCCGCCTGAAGCTCGGAGCTTAAAAACACTATAGGAGAAACAACACACAGCACAAGATTGGCTAAAACACAGCGGTACAAAAAATAAAAGTTTCCACGGGAAATTATTTATAATAATTAACTTAAAAAATTAATTAAATATAAATAAATACATAATAAAATAAATAATTAAAATCCTTCCAAATGTTCCAATGATCAAAATGCGGTTGTCATAAAACCTTTATTAATGCTGGACTAACTTCTTTTTTTTTTTTTACAAACTGTACCAATGGGCGCGTTGTGTTCACATTAGACGTCGTATTTGTTTTTGTAATGTAAACAGTACATAAAACGATCGGATTTAACAAAAAATCCGAATTGGGCATCACACCCTGCAGTATCTAAATTCAATACCGAGGATCAAATGACAAACACAAATTATTATCATCATTAATATTATGTTTTTGAATTTTCATTTTATCATTTACAATAAATCGATTCACCAATTATTCAATAGGATATAAATAAAAATACATTAAAAAATACTATTTGTCATATATGTTAAAACCGTCTTTATAACCTGTCCTGACAGTAAAATATTAAAATTATCTTTTAAAAAAATCACCCCCCTCCGGCCCAATCTTGCGCCTCAAATTGTATTTTAATTAGAATTCTAAAACACAAAGAAAATGCTGGTTGGACTATACATAGCCATATTGTACTGAGCAGCCAAGAATCAAGACATGGACTTATCAACTGCTTTCCTCTCTCTATATTTATATTGTTGAACACACTTATGCTCTTTGCATCACTAGAAAAGAAATTCACAGAAACAAGCCAAAGAAAAAGGAAAACACTAGCGTGGCAGGAATCCTTCTCGCATCCACGCCTTTAGAGGCTTCCACTGCATGTTGACGTTTAGCAGTGACTTACAGACAAATTTGAGATGGTCTTTCGTGTTTCCATTCACTGACACTTCATACGGGCAGCAAAGCTCCTTCAGTAAGCCCCTCATGTCCACCTCCAGGCTGTCCATGTCCTCTGTGGAGACACACGGCTTTAATAAAGAAATACATTTAAATGCAATGGTGGGGAAGAAAACCAAGAGGTATATTCGTATTAAAACGCTATGTTTTCTTGACTTCATTTTAAGTGTTCGAATGTTATGTACATACATAATCATACATAAACTAAGTTGATTCATTTTAGGTTCACCTGGACCGGTAGTGATGCTCTCCTCCAAATCACACAGCGGCTTCAAACGGGACACCAACCACCGGCACAAGTCCACATACTCAGCCGACGACAGGCCACCCTGCGCGGCTTGGAGCAACGCCGCCTCCTCCGTCAGGGGACCTTCATAACTGAGCGGGAGAAATAATTTAACTCGACATTTTTGAGCCGAATTATAGTCGACGTTAACATGGCGGGAGACCGAAAATGTAAAGCTAAGCGTTAGCATGCTAGCTGGGTTGTTAACTCACCCGAGTTGCTCCAAAGAGTCCAAAATGTCACACTCCATCGCGTCCTCTATGGTTTGGCCATCATAACATGACAACGTTTAAGCATGAGAGTGAGTTTAAGAGGTGGAAATAAGAGTACATTTGTTGTAATTCCATTCATTCCAAACAACACGGCGGGCTTGTAGGCATGTTGTTCCAGTTGTGTTCTCGTACCGATCGGAAACCGGAACTTCCGATCCGAACAATGGTTCCGCCTACTACTCAAGCCGCATGTCGACATTTTAGTTAACTTTTGGTTTATCGGTCGATATTTAATATCTCCTGGAGGCAGTGAAAAAAATAAATTGTTGTAAAAATATAACATATTTACAATGTCTTCTTCTGTAAAGCATTCTTTCATTATCAGCTACATGCACTTGTGAAATGATATACACTTATACTACAAAACAAACAGAATATGTATACTAATATTTTACAGGTTAATTTAAATTATCTTCAAATTAATTCCCATCATTTAAAACGTTTTGTCAAATTTGCTAATTTAGTAAAGACAGTATTTATTTTAAAATTAATGTAAAGTTAAATCTTTAATTGTTTATATCATGCATGTAATGGTAGTTGCTATTTCATGATATCAAGGAGCATAAGTCTCATTCATATTTTTTGTGATATTGGATATTGTGTGTCTTAAATTAATTAACTCAAACAAAAAAACATACACAGACAGGTTAAAACTCACAATTTTATTATGATAATGTTATTTGATATGTCAAATTACAAGTGTATGATGTAACATAAAAACAGTTACAAACATATGTATGCATATTTACATTATATATTTATGAAAAGTAACAAGCTACATCTGTATAAAGAAAATACAACTATGCCATGGGAGTTATTGGGACTATAAATTTTACATCATATACTTGGTATTCTCAAATCAACAAAATAATAGAAACCGATAGAACCAGAACAGACAGATGTTAAACTGATGGAGACTAAGATGGACATGAGGCACTTCTTTTGTCGGCGTTGTTTTTGAGGTCGTCAGGATGGCACTAAGGAACTTAAATTAACAAAAAATAATATGCGCAAGAAGGGGAAAGGGGAAACAAAATGAACAGGCAGTGTTTACAGAATAGTTAATAGTACCATTTAGACTGCAAGTTTTCCAAAAAACACTTCCACTATTTCAGAACTAATCACATAAATGTTACATCAAGCGCTGTAAGATGTCAAAAAAGCATACATCGAGTAGTATCAGTGCACCGAAGCCTTGTTGGAGAACCCGAACTAGAACACTCCAAGAAACTGCTGTGAAAAGTAAACAGTTTTCTGTTACTCTTTTTAAAACAATGCACTGAAAAGAAAAAAGGATTTGAGATATATATATATATATATATATATATATATATATATATATATATATATATATATATATATATATATATATATATATATATATATATATATACTAAACTTCAACAAAGTACACTCATATGCATTCCCAACCTTATGCACAAGTTTTTTTCTGAAGCTCGAAAGACTAGCAGCAAAAGTGGTTAAAACTGAAGTCTTTATATATATATATATATATATATATATATATATATATATATATATATATATATATATATATATATATATATATATATATATATATATATATATATATATATATATAGTGTATGTGCGTGTTAAAGCAGACAGATGTTTGTTGCATATATAATACAGTACATGACAGTAAGTAGCACTGTGCTGGTTAATGCAGAATGACAAAAGTATTAGTTTTTTTCTTCCATTTCCTTTGTATTAAAAAAAAAAAGAAAGAAAGAAAAATAAAAAGCACATCCTAGATTTTGCCAGCCAGCAAGTTTTTAATCAGCTTCATCCAACCTTGGTTCAGCTTGACGACAGGACGCAAACACACGCGCACACAAAACACATACACGTCGCACAAAAAAATAAAATAAAAAAAAGTTTAATGCTGTTGGAGAATTAGGGTTTAACAGTCATTCATAGCTAATTTTCTCTGTCAGCACAATAAAATTAGTGATTGTATCTAGCAGCCTTAAATTCATGTATTTATATATATATATATATATATTTATATATAAAATTTCCAAAGCGAGTCGAGTGCTACTCCTGTACCGTGTTAGCGCCATCTCGTTCCATCTATCGTACAAAACTAGTGAGAAACTTTTATTAGAAGCTCAATAGTCATTTTGTTTACCCCCCTGACCCGTTGCAAATGCCCTCTACTTTTCAATGTGAAATAATACTACAAAAAGTGGACCTATGTACACAAGTATGCTGTCAATAGAAGCTACCATAGATAATGTTGACAGCCACGATAAATACAGCTCTATCTTTAAAAAGACAACCTCAAAGACAAAACAAACCAGTTATTATTATTATTATTATGATCAGTATTTAAATACAGTGTTACATATTTACAGGTGTTTGGTACCAAAGGGGGAGGAGGCTCATCTACTATGACTACCTACGAAGGTCTAAAAAAAAAAAAGAAAAAAGAAAAAAAGTGTCCTGTCAGTCTTAAGAGTGTGTCCCATGTCATAAGTTTGCATAGAAAGATTAAAAATAAAAAGGTCTGAAAATAAAGAGTCCTAAATTGTTATGTTTTGTGCTGATTGTAGTGTTCTTGTCCACTACATTTAAAAACAAAACAAAAAAACAATTGACTGTTAAGAATCTGCGTGAGGAATCGACTGCGGATTTCCCACACCTTGAAAGCAAATAAACTTGCCTGCAAACACCAATTTGCAGTCTAAAGTAGACAACGCTTCAGGAAGTTGTCAAGTGTCTAAATGACTGATTGTGAATTCTGGGAACTTTACCAGAGGGGTTCTAACACTCGGATCCAGCAAAATTGCCATGTCAAGAGCCCCAACATGGAATTCATCCGCAAAAAAACAACAAAAGCAGGCTTTTAACAACATATTTGCGTGCACTTCCAATCATCTAGTAGTGCGTTGAATAAAATACAACGTAACAGGTGTCATTCCCGCCCGTTATAGCTCTGATACTACTACTAAAATTGCTAAATTGATGGACAAATCTGCCATCACGAATCAATTCCTGCGAATGAGAATCAATTAAAATATACATGACTAGAACAAATTATGAGATTCATAATGCTTTCCAATGACAAAATTTGTATACCTCTGTCTACGGCAACCCTGATGTAGGGTTTGTGGTTTGCTGGCCAGCAAAAGAATACATGGTCGCGCATTAATAGAAAACAGTTATCACCATACTTATTGTATAGTAAAAATAATTGTTTTATATTTGCGGTGTTTTTCACTTACTACTGCGCTAGCATAGGTTAGTGTTAGACTACACTATAAAAAGTGAAGAGTGAAGAGTACGCGCATACAAATTCAGGCTACGCTGCCTCCGCCGTAAGAACAGAAACAAAACTCCTTTGTAAATTAAAGTAATATTATGGAGATCTTCAGCTATTTTTTTTTTGTTTACGATCACTTTTGATGTTTGATATTTTCAGGGCAAAAATAAAGTGGTGAAAAATAAAAATGTTACCTACATTTTTTGCTGGTGTTTTAAACTCCATAAAAAAAAAAAAACAGTATTGTGCCAAAGGAAATTGCTTTTTATTTTTAACCATATCACACTTTTGTGCTGATTATTCTGATAGCTAAGACAGTCAACTTGTTAGCTGCGGCGAAAAAAAGTCTGGAATCTCCTAAACAATAAATATTCTTTTAACGTGTTTGTCGAAAGAGTCATCAGTCAGGACGTTACCAGTGCATGTGAAGGCCTAAGTGCACACACACACACACGCTCGCACACACACACACACCATCTGTATGTACTTAATTGCTCAGATACTCAACATTCCTGAAACAATGCGCTCATTCATCCAGGGCTTATTAAAACGAAGACACATGAAGGAGTGGACTGGCGACATGAGGAGAGGCACAAAGGAGAACAAATTTAAAATAAATAAAAGTGTGGGACAAACACGAGACTTTTTGGAGGTGGAGGGGTGCTGCAACCAAAAGCTCGGAGAGCAGTGCTTTTTTTTTTTTTCAGACAAATTCCAGAATCACAGAAGGTCGTCTTAGTCAAATAATAAGCCTCGTTTTAAGTGCCTGGTTGTTTTCTTAAAAAAACAACAACAATAATAATCGCATAAATCAAAAATAGGAGCACCGTCACTCCTCACTCACCGAAACAAAACTTGCTGGTTGAGCAAAATTTGAGCTTTGAATCAGAAGGTGAACAGAAAAAAAAAAAGAAGTGGGCTTTCAATTTGTAAAGGTGTCATCTTCCACAACATTTTTGGGGGGGGGGGGGAAGGGGGGTTTGTGAGGGAACGTCAGCATGGTAAAAAGTTACCATTTTCCCTTGAGTCCCTTTATTTTGGAATGCAATCAAAAAAGGTCGGAGAAAAAAGTGGCCACGTACCGCACCACACTGTTTCAATAACACTACATGGCTAAAATGAGGAAGGGGAAATGTGTCTAGTGCACGTATTTTTTTTCTCTGTCTACTAATTACACTGTGATGAAGGGAAGGAAAGGCCACTGTTACCCGACTGCAACGTTCACACAAAATAAGCATAAGAACATATGTATCCCTTTTAGCATACTCAAACAGCAAGTTATTTGACTGAATAGTTGTGTTTTGTCTCTGTACAAAAAGACAAGTTTCCTTCATAAAGTTACACGTTTCTTGTAGTAGAGTTCGTCCAGGTGTATGTCAATGCATGTGTGTGTGTTTGCGGTGCGTTTAGTAACATCTCCAAGTCTGTTAATCTCAACGTCCTCATCTCCTCATCCAGATTTAGCTCGACGCAAAGCTTAAATTCGTCCTCGCTGCAGCTCGTCGGCGACAAACGCAAACTGAAATCTCCAAAAGCCCTCAGAGCTGGCGATCAACAACACCGCCCCGTCCGAGAGAGTGAGCGGGGGGGTTGGAAAAAAAGGATGCCGGCATTGAATAGATCCGCTTTGATCCGCTTCTTGAGTTAGCTAGCTTTGAGGGGGTCCCATAGGGGCGGCGTGGGGTCACCCGGCTGCCTTGTGCTTGCCCCCGCAGCAGCGGCACGCCTCGCCGCAGTGGTGGCAGGCGCGCAGCGGCAGGTAGCAGCACATGCAGGGCGCGATGAAGGACAGCGCCACCAGGGCGAGCCAGCGCAGGCAGAACTGCTCATCGGACGTGTCGCACGAGCACGGGTCCGAGAAGTCGCCCTCCGAGTCGGACATGCAGTGGTAGAGCATGCTCTCGGCGCACAGCATGCAGCTGACTTTGTAGATGCACTGCTTGATGGGGTCGGGGGCGTCTTGGCACTGCCCCCGCCAGTTGTCCTCGTGGTTGAACATCTCGCGGCAGTAAATGCAGCGCGAGCGCTCGCCGTCCTCCCGCCGCCGCCGCCCCTTCTTGGACTTGAGCAGCGGCGAGGGCTGAGTCTTGATGGCCGTGTCCTTGCCCAGGCCGAGGCCCATGCCCGTGCCCATGCCGGAGCCCGAGTGGGGGTCCCCGCCGGGTCCGTCGGGGAAGAGGTACTCGCACTTCTTACTGTCCAGTTTGTGGAAGGTGGCCGGGAAGTCCAGGTCTTCGTGCTCCACTTCCTGTTTCCACATGACCGGGTGGCGGTAGTCCTCGTAGCCTCGGATGAGCACGTCCTTGCGCGGGTTGATGCGGACGATCTCCTCCTCGTCCATGTGAAAGCTGACATGGCGGGTCGATTTGAATGACACCTTCGGAAACAAAATGACAAAGTTAAAATAATTGCACACAATCAAGTACACAGCATAGTTTCCCCAAAGTGCTTTATAAGCCTAGCGGCCTACCAGCTGTTGACGAATATTTTCCCAGGCCGAATTTTGCTCCCCATCCATCGTCAGCCACCAGAGTCAGACATGGCAAATTTACGGGGTAAATCCTGACACAGTATCGATTAAAATCGCTCACAAACTAAGCTAAAAAAAATTAAGAAGAAAAATAATCCTTTTTTCCCGCTAGCTTCTACTCGCCTTGATTTTCCTTTTCGAAATAGTATTGTGAAAAACTCGCTGCACTGAATGCCAAAAACCCCCACCAGGAGGCACATTTCAAACTTAAGGCCTGAATTAAGGCAACTTAACTATACTTAAATTTTTTAAGTTGTTTCACCTTTAAGGCTTCTTCAGTTTTAAACGTTAGGCATGCAAGTAGAGTCTTGTAACATTTAGGTAAACTGTGATTGGCTGTTACCTGGGCCCTTAACACGTGATGTCATTTTCAGTCGACAGCCAAGTGGCAAAATGTCTTTTTAAAGATGTTAATTATAAATGAAGAATAATGACGCTATCAAATTCATGATAGACTAAATATCACCTTAATACTGCTGACAATTGTAAAATGAATGAAGTATCTTTTAAAGGGGAGGTCAACCCAAAAAAGAAAAATCTTGACAATAACATGATCTATGCAGCCCCACTTGTCCATGTTATGGTATTTTGGTTAATATTGCGTTGGTGGAGTTAAGGTGAAAAATCCAGCAGTTTTTATCAATATCCGAAGGCGGCCATTTTGCCATTGCTGTTGCTGTTGAGTGAAAATGACATCACACTTGCTCAGGGCCAATCACAGCTCAGCTCCAGAAAACAGGTGAGCTGCAATTGGTCGTTGCCTGAGCAACTGTGATGTCACCTTCAGTCGACGGCAAGTAGCAAAATGGCTGCCCCCTGAGATGGATAAAAATGGGAGGATTTTGCTTCATAACTCTTATTCCACAAATGTAATATTAATCAGAATGTTATATTTAGACTAGTGCGGTCACATAACATATTATTGTCAAGTAATGTTTAAGGTTGACTTTCCTTTTAAGCCTTTTGTCCATTCAGTGTATAAACATGGCTCATGTGGGGACAGGATCACACCTGTGGCGGCAGGTAACGTCGATTGCTGGAGGTGAACTCGTCAAAGGGCTGAGCACGCACATAGCAGCCCCTGAAGGGCTCGGTGGACACCACATTGTTCAGGGGGGAGAATGGCTCTTTCATTGGCGTGCAGATGGATGGAGGTTCCTCACACGCCTGCACACACAGAAAAAAACATGTTGAGGTATTATGCCATCATTTTAGTAAGCATAAACAACAAAATAACCTTTTTTTCCCCTCACAACCCGATCAATTTTGGTTTCACTGTTGTGGTTGCGTTCCAAAAGTAACCACCAGAGGGTATCCTGCACCTATGCTTGTCAAAGTGTGATGCAGCAATGACTGAAGACTTTCTGTGTGAGAACTCCGAGTTCCCAACAGCCCTTTTATAGCATTCCCACAAAACTGAAGAAAAAGATACGAACACAAGCCGAAAAATAAAAAGCACACTTTTTCATTTCAAATGAAATGAAGCGCATTCTCACTGCCTCGTTTCACAGCGTCTCCAAATGAAACGGATCTCGCCATTAACAACAATCAGGCTGAAGTATCTATAAATAGCATTTTGTGAATGCCGCAGAATGCATCGCATAGGAACATATGCGCTGCGTGGGGAATATACATTTCAGGCCCGTGCAGGCTAGATTATAAACAGGCTCCGATAAGAAATAGTGCCAAGACTTCAGTACTCATGGCAACTAATGTGACGGCTATTTCATGATTCATGAATGCAGAGGTGCGGGAGAAACAGAGAGAGAGAGAGAGAGATGGGGGAGGATATTACTTCAGGAGCCAACATTATGTCAGCGCAAGCATCCGAGCACCCCCCCCCCCCCACCCAAGCTTGTCCACACACCAAACCATCACGGATGCAAAGTCGTGTCAAAGTTGGATCGAATTTGCAAATAACAGTTGATTCATGCCAAGTGTTGCTTTATCAAGAATAAATTACTGAAGGAATACTAACAAAAAGGTACAAGACTTTCTGTGCCAGGATGATGGCCATCTTTATTTTTTGGGGATTTGGAAAAAATAAATCTTCTATGGAAAATAGTGATCTGCTCTGGGGTCAAACTGACAATTATGAATGTAAGGGTATGAAATTTGTTCCAAATGAAAGCCAAACATGCAAATTAAAAAAGTGATGATGATAGTTCAATAGACAAAAGGGTGATTTTACCCACCATTTGTGGGTCCTTCTTTTTTCAAGGGAGGCATAGATCGGGGGATGTAACCGGACGGTCAACAGTGGGCCGGTGAAGCACTTTAAGACTCTTTTGTGATTTAGGGCTATACAAATAAACTTGACCTGACCTGACTAGACCCCACTCAAACTTTGGTTCAAACTACAAGACCACACAATCGTCGACATTTACTGACATATTTAAGCAAGGAGGCTGACCTCAGCACAACATTCCTTAACCCCCTCCCCACCAACATTTTATGGTAACTTCAAATAATGAGACGTTAATGTCCGTATGGGATTGCCGCTTAATTTGGGATAGAGAGGAAGACCACAGCCCAGTTTGTCATATCCGTAGTTTTGCTCAGAAAACATCCCAACATATAGTCGACTACAAATCTAGCATTTTAGTCGAGGAAAACAATTTTATTCATCTAGTTTTAGTCAACAGAAACTGTCAACGTTTTAGTCTAGTTTTAGTCAGGACAATAATTTTACCCCTGTATATTTTTTGTCAGCAGATATTGTTTAAAATTTCAGATCTAAAACTATTTCACATCAAATTTTCTCTCATCTTTTTGATTGAAAACAACTTTTACAATTACAGTGGCTACTATAGCTCCATGCTACGAGCTAGTAAAGTACCCAGCATTCGTTAGTGGTCGGATTAACATTATTGTTGGAATGTTATAGTTGTTGGATTAATGTTACGTTATAACTATGATTAAATTATTTTTTTTAACCTTTCACTGGGAATCCACCTCCCGTCTGTCCCATTTTTTGTGTGCATGTTGCACTCGCTAGCTGCAGATTTGAAAGTGGGTGTGTCACTTTGTGTCACATGACAGTGTCACAGTGACAGATTAGCAGAGACAGGACTTTACAATTCATTTAAATTTCATCTCATCTTTGTTCATGAACTAAAATGTCCATAGAGTGTATTCCACTTTTTTTATCAAGATAAGTATACATTTTTGTCGCGTCTTCATTAGTTGACAAAAAAATGCATACTGATTTAGTCCCAGTTATTGTTTATTAATTAATTAATTAATTAAGGTTTTAGTCTAGTTTAGTTTTTGTCTGGTGAAAAATGTGTGTTGACGAAAATATTTGTACTTAGTTTACTATCTCACACCTAATAGAAATGTTACACAAGTTGAGTTTTTGTTTACCATTGGTTACATTTTTTATATGTTTATACAGAACCAGATTTTAAAAAGCAAGGTAAGCAGTATGGACCACTCATGGGGTAGCATTAGCTGCTAGCATTAGCTGCTAAAGTTAGCGGTCAGCCTGGATTTTCTTCTTCACTGGCACTTCTTCTGGAGTATGAGCCGCAAAAAGCCAAACAAAAAAGTAGAGAGTTATTTAAAGCTTGCTGCACTGAGTTCTAGAAAGATACATTTACAATCACACAATAAAATTTGTCAAGTTTTGAGGCTTTTTTTTAGCTGTACGACTTTTGGGATCACCAAGCTTAGCTCACAAACGTGCTTTCAAAGTTGCTCCATTCTTGAAAGGCACGTGCGCCATCAAAGTTTAACCCCAATCCAAACGCCCCCCAGCAACCCCTCCACCCCGACCTCATCAAGGCTGGGTTAGTACTCTCGCTTCCTCTCAGTGGCATGTGGGGGAGGCTGCTGGCTCTGGTTAGTCAGTGCCGTGTGTAAAGGAGCCCACGCCAGTGCTTTAACGCACAGCGGAAATCTGGTTTGCTCCCAGCTGCTGCAACAGTAATTACTGTCCTGTGGTTGCTAAGAGATGCTTCCTTTGACTTCTTTTTCCCCCTCTTCTCTTTCTCTTCTCCCCCTACCCTTCAACTTTCACCAACACCCCACTCCCACCCCACAGTCTCTCCCTTGAGCTGCACAAAGTGTATGTACAAAGTATGTGCATGTGTGTGTTTGTGCGCCTCAAAACATACCAAATATTTAAAAGAAGACAGTGGAAGGAGTGAAGAGGAATAACAGAGCAGGGAAAAAATGACTTCGCATTGGACTCAAGTTTGGATCCATGTGTGTGTACACGTAAAAGAGAGAAAGAGTACGCGAGTGAGAGGCCAGAGAGTCTGCAGAGAGAATGTCATAAACCAGCTCCAGCTGGAGAAATGCAGCAGAGAACTTAAAAAGCCAGATGACAGCTGTATGTGTATGTGAAAGGAAGGCAGAAAGGAGCAAAGGATGGAAAGGGGGGGCGGGGGGCGAGGGGGGGGGGAGATCAAAATGAGAAACAGACTCTGGCTTCCTTTTTGAAGCGTTCGCCTAAGCCCCGCCATTCAAAGGCATGCGTGGGGGCCAATCTGGAGCTGATCTGACCCCGGAGATGTGGCCGGGGGTGAGGGAGGAGAGGAAGGGAGGATTGGATGGAGGGGAGGAGGACACAGGAGGGAAGAGGGAGGGGGGGGGGTGGTTAAGTGAAGCAACCTGGCCTCGCACGAGCGCCAGGGAACATCCCGTGTACTTCCGTCGTCACATGACTTCGGAACAGAAAGGCCTGAGGTCAGTCTGAATCATCTCGTTGGCACACGATGAGTTAAACAGTAAACCGCTTCATTAATGATAAACGTTCACTTCATACTTCATAACACAAGATTCTCTGTGTTATCATGAACATATACTTTTGAAAGCAGCTAAACAGCCAATGAAAACATGTTTTCTAATATGTGTCAGAACTGTTCATCCAAACACATTTTTGGGCTCCCTCATTTAAATTGTTTCAAGTGATGAATAACAAGGACACCCCCCCCCCACCACCACCACCACCACACGACCAGTTGAATCCCTACGAAATTACCAGAAACTAAAACATCTGCAAAAAGGTAATGTTCTCCATTGTTGTTTTGAGCTAAAGGCTAACGATAGCTCCGGGTAGCTAACCGACCACGCGTTTGTTGACTTACTATTTACTATTAATGTCAACAAAACAATGAAACTATGAGGTAATATAAATTCATTCTTACCCTGCTTGACAGGAACAATGTCTAAAAACTTCAGTGAGTGAGGCGACTATGTCTTTTTCTGACATCTGTAGCGGCAGGCGGCGATGTGTATTTCTTTTGTTTTTGGGCAAAATTGCCTGGTGAGGGAGTGCAGATACCCTTCACAAAATTTTTTAAAGCCTCTCTGCTTGATTCGAAGAGAAATATCGGCGTCCTGAAAACACCTGACCAGGAAATCACAAGGAAGCTCTGACAACTTTGCCATTACCGTGGATTCACTTTTTGCTTATCTTGACCGTTAAATGTCTGAAGGTGCTGCTCGTCGCATTTAGTGGGCAAGGAGGGACGACAACTATTCGATTATTTGTTTAATAGCTTGACTAATCAATAGATTCAATTGCTTCTAAAAAATATTCAATCGTGAGATCCCTATTCAATGCTACTCTCTTATCTATTGTCGTCCAACATGAAGTCTTTGCGCCCTCAATATAAAACTTTAAGTGCTCTTCGCCCTGACTCAAGGTGTGTTACAGAGCCATATTCAGTCACGCCAAAACCAGCCATGCTATAAAACCAAGCAGCCAGTATAACCTCAGTGAACCCTAAGTGATAAATTACAACTTCCTGTTGGTTCTAAATTCAATGCAGAAGTTGTGGGTGGGGTGGGGGCTCGCAGCATTGTGAATGATTTGGATGTGCGGCGTCAGTCTTGGCAGACTTGTCCGTACAGCTGAGTTGTGCAACTGCATTTGTTCTTTGTGGGTAAAACAACTCATTTGTTTGGAGTTTCGGCATATGAGTGGACAGGAAGTTGAGGTCACCGTCTTGAACACACACTGTCGCAAATCCGCTGTGGTTCTAACAAGGCTAACGCAAAGATGCTATTCGTATCTCATGCGATGAGATACATGGCTATTCCGCACTGCACTTCCAAACTGTGCCGTGACTTGATGAGGCCTGACGCTGTGCTATTTGCTAGGTCTCCACTTGCAGAACTTGCGAATGGATCACTTCTCTTTCTCCGCAGCCCAGGTTTGCGACCGCAACATTCGGATGCCAAATCACCATGGTGACACCCTCGGTGGCTCACGCGCTGAACCTTGTGAACACCCCCCCCCCTTCCCTGTAGATACCCCCCCCTTTTTTTTTTTGCTGCCTAGCAACACCAGTGCCATTGGATTTCCTGTGTGTTCAGCCTGATCCCTTAAAGAGGAACTTTGCCACAGGAACAGGAACGCAGCTCCCTCACTCGCCCCTCTTTTTAAGATACTGAGGGGCAGGGGTTGAGGGTTTGGGGGAGTCAAGAGTGCTGAACATGTAGTGAGTTGTGATGTACAGCAAGATATCAAAACATGAGATGGCATGACTTGCCATAAAGAGTGGAATATCTGAATTACAAACATCCCTCAATATGTACAATTCGGTCTCAAGTCCCACAAAACTTTGGCGTTTGCACCGCCATCATACAAGCATACAAGACCTCATTGCAGTGTTCCGTTTTGTGTTTTCTATGGCTTTTGCAAGACACTACTCAAAAAAGGATAAGACTCAAGTCTGGTGTTAAGAAGAACATATAGCAGAAGTTATGCAAAGTAAAGAGACCCTCTTGAAAGAGTCATCAAACGCATTGCAGAGATACACCGATATGTTGTTTTTTTTCTGGGCCGATGCCGATTATCAGTAGACAAGGAGACCAATAACTGAGTATTTTGAGCTGATATTCATGTTCGCTAAAATGGAAAATATTGGCATTTAAAAAAAGAAAAGAAAAGAAAACAACAAAAAACCTCCAATTCTCGACTTTACTGAAGCATATGCTTACAACTTTTCAGATTGGCAAAGTGTTGATTTTTTGTTTGTTCTTTTTAAATCTTAGACAATAGACATCTTTGTTTTAAAATTCAGATAAAAAGTGCAAGGTTATCAGCATGTCTTAAAAAGTTAAATGAGAATTTAAACAATAGCTCCTTAATATTTTCTCCGGTAAATCAAGTTTTCCAAAATTAAAAAATATCTGAATGTTAAATTTACATTTATCTTAGTTTTAATTTCAAACCAAAACGGAACGTGCAGAAATGTGCAGTTTCCAAAGTCAGAAGGATCTCTTATAAAGTTCACTGAAAATTTACATAAATTCTTCCCTAAAGTTAACAGTTTTAAATTGATTCATTATCGGCCATCAGATTGAAAAAAAAAGAAAGAAAAAAGGCTGATGCCGATATTCACCAAAATGCTGAATATCAGCGCCAATGATCGGTCTATCATTAACCCATTATCACTTCTTAAAATTAGAGTGGTTAACCTGTTTTGTAATTGTGTTGTCAAATCCTAAAGAAATGTATACAAACTGTCCCAAGAACAAGACTCACTGGTCGTCCATCCTCTGGAGTTTCCCCTTCGCCAAATGGTCGACAGCCTAGAACGGGGGGGAAAAAACACAAGATTAATTAAATAAATCTTTTCTTCTTCTTCTTTTTTTTTTTTTAAACACACACACACGCACGCACAATTAAAAACACTTTTTGGGATTATAGGCCGATTTGAAATATTTTTTAGTTATTTGACAAAATAGTTTGGCTGTCAAAAAGCGTGACTTATTTCGCCAGCTTCAGCAAACGGATGTACGTATTCTCCTCAAGTCAAGCCAAAACGAGACGAGACTCGCGCTTCCATCCGACTGCAGCCTAAATGGGGAAATGAAAGCTGCTTTGTGTCAGTGGGGCACACGGAAGTTCATGAAATATGCATGCCACGAATAATGTAACCCGACCTCTGCTAAAACGCCATGTGCCATTTCCACATCCACCCCCCCCCCCACCCCTCCCAAAAAACACCTCGTCTGCAGATGCTGCAGACTGGCAGCTTGTGTTTCAGGTATCAGGGTGACCGCGTTTCGACTTTTTTCCGTCGTGGATGACGTCAGCTACACAGGAGTCACTGAACTTTTAACACAAAATGAGCTTTCTTGTTTTTCTTTTTTTGCTGATATACTGACAGTGTCACATTGACATCGCTATTTGTAATGGATTTATTTCCTATTGTTGGAGTACAACTAATTCTTTCAGCCGATTAGTCAGAGTGCAAATCAACTCGCCTAAGGCCAATTTTTCCTTCCTGTACCAATCAATTTGTTTTCTCGTTGCAAGTGACCTACATTCAAGTTGTTGTCACGAGAATTTTTGCAGGGAAAAAAAAGTTGAAGGGTGAGGGGGTTACGGCATCCGCAAACCCCCAAAGCAAAACACTAGTACTGCCACAACAAACACCACAAAGATGGCGGACATGCTGCAGTGACAATGACATATTTTGCCCTGCACAGTTCTCAATGAGAAACACATGAATTACAGTATTATTTAATCCCAACAGAGCGGGGCCGCAATATACATCAGTCTTGAGTCTTATGACTCATCAAGCCTCACTGTTGTCTAGCTTCTCTGCAGTATCATGTATAACCAGGAATATGATCAAACAAAAAAAATTGGCATTAAGCATATTAAAACAAACATTTCCTCGAGCCAAAGCCTGTTTGGGGCAACAATCGCACCGGTTTGCCATAACTGAACCACCAAGGCTTTTTATTCAAACAGATACAGTAGTGATAACGGCTTTCAGAACAACACAGTTGGAGAAGTCAGATGTTAAATTTGACGAAACAAATATCCTGATACACAAAACTCATAGTTGATAGCCCTCGTTTCACATTGCTGCACGGAAAAGGGCGGCTTTAACAGTCGCAATCTTGAAAGCTAGTTGATATAACTGGCACATACACCTTATATAACTGACAATGTGATCTCAATGGCTTCAGCTAGTGAACACACAGCCCGACTGTGTCTGACAAAAACAAAGCTAGTGTTCTTCCGACGTGAGAACCTTGAATGTCGAAAAATGGTTGCAAGCCGGGGTCATGCACAAAATGGCAATTTAGAACAATTCTACCGGGAGGAAGGGAGATACTATTACTACTATTAAGAACACAACAGAGGACTTCAGTCTCAATCACATGGAGAAGGTATGTGCGCATTTCCTCAATGCTAGGGAGTAAGCGAGAGAGAGAGAGAGCGCGCGAGACAGCGAATGCAGCACGACTCGGCTCTCTGGAAGCTGCCTGAGCCATGTGCCCGGCGTTGCCATGGCAACAGAGGACCGCAAGACCGATACACACGCGTGCGCGCGCACATTCACAGGGGCGCAGCATATTCTCTCGCCTACCAACACAACGCGGGCCACCCCCGACCCTCCTCCGCCACCCTCGCTCGCACGCATTGACGAAGCCGAGCGACCGGCAGCGCGGCGATGCAATAGGAATACAGAGCAACCTGTCTGTGTGTGCGCGCGAGAGTGAGCGCAGAGGAGGCATTACACAACAGCGGCAGAATACAGGAGGATGCCAGGACACAGAGGAAGAAGGAAACAGAGAAATACATTTAAAATTAACACTAACTCATATCACGTCTTCTTTAGCATGTTGGTGATTGTAGACCGAATGAAAACTGACCTTATACTTTTTTTTTTTTTTACACTCTTCTAAAGGATGTGGCGAGTTTGTATGGGCAGCTGGCGCTAACAAGATAACACAGGAGGGGTCGTGCTTAGCATTCGGAGACATCCTTAATCACCAATCAGCTCACTGTATCTCACATGGACATGTCCTAAACAGGTGCCCACCTTGGCTGATGTCCTCAATGGCCCGGCGTATGCCTCGGTCGAAGGCGCGAGCGTCAGCGGGGCTCTGGAAGGTCAGCCCGAACTTCTTGTCATTGATCCTCCAGTGGTGAAAGATGGGGTTGACCTTGTTGTACACGAGGCCCTCCTGCAGGACACACTCCAGCACCACCTGAGGGGGGGGGGGGGGGGGGTGGACACTGTCAGGTCAATTTTGCCTACAAGCCTTGATGATAAAACAAAAGGATGAAGAAGAATTAGTTGAACAATAGTTTTTTTTTTGTTTTTTTTTAAGTAACCAAAAACGGCAAGGGTGAAAATGTTCTATAAAGAAGTCAAGCCACTCTGTTAGCTGGTACAATTTGTAAACCATATTGAAAATGGTGTTCTTGTTTTAATTACAGATGACTTGGAAGGAGGCAGTGAGGGAAGAAGGGGCTTTAAGTGGGTTTTTGGAGGGAGACAGTCAAAAGTGTGCGGCGGAAAGACACTGTATTTCCAAAGCCTATTATTAATCAGGGCTACTGAGCCGCCTCTTGGCCTTCCTCTAGGGCAGATTAAGTGAAATGAGAGACAGCCATTACAGTCTTTGAGGTTTTGACAAACGTGCACGAGAGTGGCTTAAACGGGGTGCGAATGTGCGAGCGCGGGCGTGACGGTCCATGCAAGCGCGTGCAAGATTGTTGCGATTTAAACCAATCATGGTTGGTGGGATAAGATTGGCAAACGAGTCTTGTAATAATAAAAAAAAAAGTAAACGTTGGGTTGAGTTTTCCGCTGTATGATTTAAAGCAGGTAATATATAGTTCAGCATAGCTATAGATGTGACAGTTTCAATTTTAATGTTTCCATTATGATTAGGGCTGGATATCGATTCTAATTTCCTCAATCGATTTAATTTCGATTTAGATTTTTTCAATTCGATTTGATTCACTTGAGTCCGATATTGATTAATTATGGAACTTCAATTCTTCCTAAATATCAAGGACATGATAAAAACTCCACAAACATTAAATTCCAGATATAATTGTGCGTACTAGGCAGTAACTAGTTAAATTATATATTTTATTAATTCAGGGCCAATCCCTAGTCAAGGAGGCCAATAACCAATATTTAAAGCAGATATTCATTTTCGGTAAAAAAAAAAAAAAAAGGGGGGGGGGGGGCTATTTGCTGTCAAGATTTTAAAAAATACAAAATACAACTGTTAAATTGGCTGAAATGTCTTAAAGCATATATTTATTTAAACGGATCTTTGTGCAGTTTTTCACTTTTTTACTCGCCACTGCCACCTCTGGCCCAAAGCGTAACTGCTTCAGGGAGCTCCCATGATTATCAGTACGCTTTACTAAATCACCCCCCCCCCCAAAAAAAAAAATTCTATATAACTGATGAGTTAAGATTGCATGCATCTTTGTTTTAATTTCAAACAAAACCAAAAGATGCAGAAAAATCCCAGGGTCAGCAGCACCTCTTACAAAGTAAACTGAAAATAAAGATAGTTTCCTGAGGTTACCAGTATTAAATTGATCATTTGTCGGCTGTTGGGCAGTATCTTTCAGTGTCAGTGTACTTTGTTGCATAAGTTATTCAAAACTACGATTGATTTTAGGGATTAGGCTTACGCTGCTCAATTACTTATTGAGAGATTTTTGTCCATATATTTTTTCATTGGGTGTCAGACAAGAAGCTACCAAAAGTCCTAACTTGAAGGTGACCTATGCCGCCGCAAGCGTATCACAAAATGTTTTTCCTCTGCCTTCCAAAGAAAAGATGGGCCAGGGGTTAAGCCGGAGGGATGAAGGGAAGAAGAGAGGGATGGACACTGAGGAGGATGGCGTGGGATCAGGTGATAAAAAGGGAGGCGGATGGGGTGTCTGCGCCTCTGGGGCTGATTGTGGAGGGCGAGACTGAACGGAGCCGGAGCAGGTAAGATGAGCGCCACACGGCGAGGCCTGCACAGACACGGGAGGAAGTATCGCGTGTTGCGAGGGAAGGACAATGCTCGACGTTGCATTCCACAAACCAGGCTTGGAGGTGACAGGGCAGACAATGTTGCACGAGGGGGGACAGAGATAGTCGGAGGTGCGATGCGCCGGAAAGCAGACACAGAGTAAGATAGAGAAGATCTTTGAACTCTTGGTTTTGTGAAGAGTTCGCAAATAAGAAGATAAGCTTTGTTACAGAATCAGCGAATGATTGAAGATTTTCTTTCATGTGTTCTGTGATCATTCAAAGACTTCATCCGAGTTTTTTGCTTTTGTTTTTACACTCGCCATCTATTGTGTTCACAGAGTCACATATGTAACATTATTGGCGCTTGGATTTTACAAGCTGGGTGACACCGATAGTCTCACAGATAATAAACCGCATTTGGCTGCTAAAGCTCAACAAACAAGCAACATGCACGTATCGAGAGAGAAAGAGTCCTCGCCAAAAAAGAAAAGCTAATTTTGATGAGCCAGGAAGGCGCCACCATCACAGCTGTGAGCAATCCTAGGGAGGCTGTGACGAGCGAGGCAGTAAGCTCAGCTCGAGATCTGACACAAATCCGAGAGCCGGTGTCGTAAGAACTCGTCAACCAATTAGGTCTTCTTTTTTTTTGAGAGAGAGAGAGAGAGAGAGAGAGAGAGTGAGAGTGATGGAAGAGGGAAGAGAGAGAGATTGGTGGCTATATGGAGAGCCAGCTGAGTCATCACTGGTACACTTTGTGCCGCATCACTGCGCATCACAGTCACATTCCCACCACCTCTTCTTATTCTATCTGGCGCCACCTATGATTACTTTGATGGAATTTGACATTTTCCCCTCGATACCTTTCTCATGCACCTAATAACATCGCACTCCGTTTGCACAGTTACACACATCCTCAAGCTATTTAGGTTACGGTCAGGTATGGGAACAATCCGTTACCCTATCTTTGTTCAGACACAACAAACTCAAATTAAATAGCGATATCAGTATTATTTTGAGAACAGAAGCGCATGCGTCCACAAATAACACGTTGTTTGCCAACGTTGATGCATATTAATATTATACTCACTTAAAATTAAGTAAAACGTTCATACTTATTTTTCTAAACAATTCCTACAATAATCGCGTCACTTTACACAAACTTGATCTCTGCTTAGCAATGTGTTGAAAATAGATGTGCTTTAGCGCTAACTATGCTAAACTAGAATCTTGATTGTCATTATGCAAGCATAACAAATTTTTGTTCCAGCAGCTTTCAGCACAATTTTAAAAAAGGCACATAGTATAAAACAGCAAACTAGACTAAAATAAATAATTAAAAAACGCAGCTAGGAGGATATTGCAACCTTTTGTAAAAGTGTAGTGCAATGTGGGTCTTAAATTCTTATGCGTACACATTCCAGTGTCCCGTCTCCAAGCTACCGTTTCCAAATGATCTATTACTGTATAGATTAAAGACAGACATGTTGTGGCAACCAATTTTTGTGGTCGACTTAACTGAGTCATGCATTTTTCCCCAGTCTTAATATTTACCTATAATTTATAGAAATGTGTATTTGATTTTACAAGGAGTCCTCGAGTTACGGTCAAGTTCTGTTCCTACGCTGACAATGTAACCCGAATTTCGACCTAAATCAGATTTCACCGTTTAAGTCCATATTTACATCAAAATACTTCTGGATAGCAATTTTAAAAAAACATACTTGCGCGACCCGGAAGAGCTTGATAAATAATCTAACAACAATAATAATTCAAATTTAAACACAGGAGTGTGACGCGCCTGATAACTTTAAAATTGCGTGATTACTGTGGGAAATTAACGAAAAAGAAGGTGCTACGGATGAGGCACGGGCGCCGTAAAAAAAACAAAACAACTTGAGGACTCCATGTATTTGTATTTTTAAACTATAGACGTCATTAAGTGACATACCCCTAATCAGTCTGTTTGAAAGGATTTCCATTTTAAAAACTGTAACCAGGAAGTTGCACACCAGAGAACAATCAATGACAAAACCACACAGATGAAAACGCAACCTCCTTGGTGGAGATAATTACAGTCTGTCAATAACTTCTGTCGTCAACTCGCTGATGGTTTCAAACAATACTGCGGTGAGCGGAACAGATAATGTCATGCTTTGCCGTCTTGTATGACTAACATTAGTCGCTTGTGGGTTTGTCTGTGGTGGTTGTTTTTCTTGGACTCGTCGCTGTTGTCGTGCCGATGCCCTCAAACAGTCGGCAGAGCTGCGACCCATGCCAGGCACCCCGGCACTGGGTGGCATCCTGACAGACCTACATATGGCTGCGTGTTTGTTGTGGTGACTGGGGTAGATGCTGGCGGCAAGCTGGGTGTTTTACCACTTCCCAGAACAGTCGCCGGGGTCTCTGAGCCATGTGTATGCCCCAGCCTGTACGACAGCATTCCCGTCACACCCTTTCCTGTGCCACACACACATACATAGTAATACACTTAAGAGGCCTTGAACACAAAACACATAAAATGTTCTCAGTCAAAGGCGATCCAGACGCCAGGCAGCCTGCGAGCCGCCAATGTCGAAGCATTAAAAGGCCACCAGAGCCTCGACGTCACTATGTTTGCCACAGCCTTCTGACATCACTTTCACACTTTCATTACCGGAGTCTCGATTATCCCACAACATCTATTCCGTCACTTTTACATCAACCACACAGCTCTTGGAACAAGGAGGTCACAAGGGCTAAAGCCTCAAGGATTAAGATAGAGATGCTATTACATTGATTGGGAGGAAGAAAGACAGTGACAATGTATGGAAAGGAGACTTTAAATGATCAGTGTTGTATGGGGTAATAGAAATGAACAAACAATCAATAAATCCACGCGTAAACAATAACTGAAGCAAGAAATTTCCAGCCAACACCAGCACGTTACGCGCATGAACAGATTATTATTGTATTCAAACTTGGAATAGCAAGCCCCTTCTACACTGTCTGTAAAAGCCAACTTTTGTATGTTACTGTCCGCGTGTTCTTTATATGGAATGGGATGTTGAAGCCATCTTGCAAATATATATATAATATATAATATATATATAATATATATATATATATATATATATATATATATATATATATATATATATATATATATATATTGGGAACGATTGATATCACCATATTGGTGTGTAGTATATCCTTGCTAGATTCAGTGTAAAAGGTAAAGGGTGAATAAATGGCAATATTGTAAAATAAATATATGAATCTTTGTCATGAATGTGGACTGCTGGCTCAGATTAGGGGTGTTGGAATTAATCATACAATCAAAGCACTGCGATGTGACATGAACTATTGCAAATCGATGCAGGCAGACCATAATCAACTGTAATGGGATGACGTTGCGCTCCGATTTTCGGCCAGTGGCATTAAAATTCTTGTGATCTGGGGCAAATTCTTTGGATAGACACGCCCAGGGCGTTATAGCTCCACTCTTATCTAAATGGTGTCATACATCACATACAGTACGAGGCCGCGAACCAAGAGTTAAGGATTCTCCAAATTATATATTTTGCATTACGTAAAGCCAGTCACACAAAAATCAAATAACAGGAACTCTTCCATCTTAATTAAAGGAATCACGGTAGCCATTTCCACCTTGAGTTGCTAACTTCGCTGTAAAAGGAAAATGCACAGTTGGCCGGTGCAGCAAATAAATGACATGAGTGTGTTAATAAGCCCGCCTAACCCGTGCAATGTGAAGAAATAACCCAGGATCTGGGAGACTTTACAGCGAAGGATTTATGACCGTATTCCGTAGTGGACAACGTCGGCTTCCAACACTTGAGATCATTAAAGATGCA